>NW_019272025.1:2199718-2211060 GCF_002738345.1 Cucurbita maxima | reverse complement strand
AAAAAAAAAAAAAAAAAAAAAAAAAAAAAAAAAAAAAAAAAAAAAAAAAAAAAAAAAAAAACAACCTTATTTTTTGAGAAAAAAATTGTCTCAAAACGGTGAAAGTGTCGGATAGGTTTTTAACTTTCAATTTTGTGTCTAGTAAGTTCTGGATTAATTTCTGAATGAAAGCGATCCTAAAAATAAGATGATTAAGTGACACACTCTGATGGTGGTGACCCATAAGTTGCCCATGGTAAAAATGAATCACTGTATTGTCCACTAGGGAAGCGAGTGAGTGAGGGAAAAATTACTGTTTTGCCCCTGTTGACTTGGATCCATTTTTTTCTAGGTTCTTAGGTGTCTCGAGTACTTTGTTTTGGTCAATCTTATGTTGGTTGACTTTTTGAAAATTTTAAACCATGTGACTGAAGACAAAATATATTGAAAAAACCTTCTTTAGTCTGTGAGGACTGTCTTCACTCTTATAAGATCGGTATATAAAAAACTGTTCAAATTTAATAAAAAAAAAGCTATAATTATCTAATAATTGTTCTAAGTGTGAAAGTTGTGCATTAACCGTTTTGAGACGAAATTCTAATGAATGATCAAACTGATTCAATTTTATGAACGGTTTGAAAATTTAATTGATACAATCCCAACAATTATAAAGTTCGACTCTTTAAAATAATATAATTTAGCATCTTATTCACTGTTTGAGCTGACTTTTTCTACCTTCTTTCAAGTATCGTTATAGTCTTTACCCTAATAATTAATATAAACGAAAACAAAATTGAATAAAATGACAATACATATATCGTGTTCTTATAGACGAAGAACGAGATGTTTACCTAAATCTACCATTAAAATGATTAATTAGAAGCCAACCATTTTATTTTAGCACATAGAGTTATAAGTTGTTCTTGACTTGATGCATGTAATTAGGTATGCATTATACAAACCTACACCACCCAACAATAAGGTATGTGAACCTTTAATCATTTTCTCTAACAATGAGTGCATTTTGAAGTGAAATCTTTAGTTTTAGCCCACTAATATTAATATGGTCTATCTACTTCGATTATATTAGGTATCTATGCTTTTTTTTTAATTATCGATATTAGTTTTCGAGATTTTTTGTGCATAATTTTTTAGGTTAATTTACGAGTTCGGCTTTTGTGAATTTTGATTTTGTAACAGCCAAAGTCCACCGTTCTAACGATATTAGGAAGAGTTCTCTTCTCCAACTGATGTGGGATCTCACCATCCACCCTCTTGGGGGCCAACGTCATTGCCAACACACTGCTCGGTTTGTTCCCCTCTCCAACCGATGTGAGATCTCAGAATCCATCCCCTTGGAGTCCCAACATCATTGCTAGCACACTGCCCGTTTCATTCCCATCTCCAACTAATGTGGGATCTCACAATCCACCTCCTTTGGGGGCTTAGCGGCTAGCGCCAGTGACATCGCTAGCACACCATCTAGTTCGTTTCTCTCTTTGACCTATGTGGGATCTCACAATCCACCTCCCTTGGGGACCAGCGTTCATGCTGGCACACCACCTGGTACCTCACTCGTACCATTTGTGACAACCCAACCCCACCGCTAGCAAATATTATTCTTTTTGGGTTTTACCTTTCGGGTTTTCCCTCAAGGTTTTGAACGCGTCTATTAAGGAGAGGTTTTCATATCTTTATAAGTTATCGATGTGGGATCTCACGAATTGTGTTCAAAGGAACGATATACTTAAGTATCTAATAAGTCTCTAAACTTTAAGAACGTTTGTTAATTTTTTTTTTAATGGATCTCCAACATGAAAAAATAGACATTGTCCTCTAACATAGATTTTAACTAAATGATCGACCATCCGTCTTTATGTTGAGCGTTCGAGGATCATATCTCCATCATTTTAAATTCGTTTGAGCTAAATGATCAACCATCCATCTTTAGATAGAGCATCCAAGGATCATATCACCATCATTTTAAACTTGTTTTAGCTAAATAATCGACAGTCCGTCCTTACATAGAGGGTCCGAAAATCATATCTCTAATATTTTAAATTTATTTTAGCTAAAATGGTCGATCACCATTTGTAGAAGTTTTGAATGTTTCAATTTAGGGTTAGTAGAGCCGACCAAGGAGAATGGGTGTGTGCTGGCTCCTCGCAGTGGGGGCTGTCCTCCTGGCTCTGAATTGTTCTCTGTTAACCCTTTTGAAGAAGGTAAGATCCAAAGTGGGTTCTTGTGAATCATTAATAAAATGGCTTTACTTTTCGATGCATCGGGATGAACCAACTGTTTTATTTGACTTAACAATTTCTCTATGGGCTACAGATTTGGACGCACATGAAGGTCGGCTCTGCCTCTTGTCCTCTGCCGCAGCCGCTGCCGATTCTAAGGTCAACTCCATTTCCTCCACTTGAAGAAACATTTTCGTTTAATAAAGAAAACCCCATTAATGAAATGCTTTCTTTCAGAGCCCCTGACGCCAATTACAAGGCCTTAGTGCAACTCTCTGACAACCTCAAGCTGTGTTTGACTTCGATTCAAGAAATTTTATATGGGTTGGTTGCAATTCGTCAAACTGGTGACTGCCTTTTTTTTTTTTTTTTCAATTTCTTTTTGTTTTTGTTGATAATGGACATCACTTTAGAAATAGTGGCCGGCAATCAAGTGACAAAAATATGTTTACGTGCTTATATGATGAATTTGGGATGCCATTATGATCGAAGTCAACCATGGAGAAATTCAACATCATAATGCAGCCACAGATTTTGGGGGCACCCCTCAAATTCTTCCGTTTTACAGTCGTTGACTACTGTTTGTGAATCGATGTGACACCCGATTTAGTTGAGTAAAGCACGTAATTCATTAGCTGGAGATTGTTACCTTTTTTCACATATTGTGCTGCTTTTTTTTTTCCACATGCACACCAACTGTTCGATAAAATGCCCCAGTGGGTTGTTACAACTCGATGGTTTAATTGGGTTGGCAGTGGACGTTAAACTGTGTATAACCTATGTCTATTATCACTTTACTTCTCCAGATTTCTACTTTCAAACGTTCAAAGGTAATGGGAAGGCCCACCCCTCTTTTTTCCTCTTTATTAAGAGGCCACTTTTGCTTTATCAAAAGTAAGGCTTCAACCGAAAGCAGAGTTCTTGGTCTGTAGGAGGAGGACAAGAGACGGCCTTCTCAAGATCAGAGTGGACTATCACACCGATAGAGCAATAACACGAGGAAGAGGTACAAGCCTTTCTATGTTCCAGCTTTGAATCATTTGGCCTTTAACTATTCAGTCCATATTCATGTTATATATAGACCAAATCTATAGCTAGGCTATAAGCACATTGTTAGAGTAAATAGCTTATCATCTGACTTTTGTCTTAATCATGAGACTTGACTATAATTCTTTAGCTGGTGGGGGCTCTTAGTTACTGTATCTCTTCCTAAAAGTGTATTTGGTAGGTTATTCTTTGTCCATTTAGCGTTGGGTATGTATAAAATTGTATTGGTATGATTGCCTTTTATGAGTGGTTGAGAAAATATACACGCAACTTTAGTCCTGTTTCTTATTACATATAGTTTGTGAAAATTAGGTGCTTTTTTAATGGTGGCTTCCTCATCTACATCTGCTTTTTGTTCCCTTTTGCTTTTTGTTCCCTTTTTGACAGAAACTACATCAGATCACACAACATTGGAGAGGAGAACGAAACATTCTTTACAAGAGTGTGGAAACCTCTCTCTAACAAACATGTTTTAAAAACCTTAAAGTTAAGCTCGAAAAGAAAACCCCAAAGAGGAAAATATTCGCTAAGGGTGGGCTTGGGCGGTTACAAATGGTATCAGAGCTAGACACCGAGCGGTGTGCGAGTGAGGACGCTGGGTCCCAAAGAGGGTGGATTGTAAGATCCCACATTGGTTCGAGAGGGAAACAAAACATTCTTTATAAGGGTGTGGAAATCTCTCCCTAACAAATGCGTTCTAAAAACTAGCGGTGGGCTTTTTATGTTATGATAGCCGGCGTTAAAATTGTACAAAACGCAAATTCAAAACCAAAACTTATCATAAAAACAGCCTCCCTTCCATCCTTCATTAATAGTAAAGCTCGACTGCTTAAGGATGGGAAATTATGTACATCAAGAAAAAACAAACAAGAACAGAAAACCCTTCAAGCCAAACGTGTAGAATGAAAGATCTTCGCCACCTCATCCACCAAACTTGATTCAAGGTTTAGGAAATTCAGGTATTCTCAATAAACCCCGAAGCACACCCCCAACTCTTGTTTCGAAGCCAAAACCAAGAAATAACGATTTAGACAAAGACTAAAATTTCAGCTGTGTTTTTATAGAATGAATCCCAATCACTTGGCTCAAAGCAATTTAGTTTCAAGCACAAACCCATCTTCTTCACATGTCCTTTATCATTTTCAAGTAATCATACGCAAGCTGACTCACTAGAATGTAACTAGTGGTACATGGGTCGAGTAAGAAGGACCAACTTATCATCTCATCTCAAGCATGGAGTATATCTCTAGTTTTAGTTTGGATAAATTTGCCTCTAATCAGCTCTTATTTGTTGGAGGAGTCTACTCACTTGTCACCCGCTTTCTTTGCTATTATCAAGCCTATGATCTTTGGAGTTCTTGGTTAGGTCTCTAGCCTTTAATGCTATTGACAAAGTTTCCTCTACGTGCAATCAAAAGTTCTTCCATTGCTTTAACTTTCGCTAATGCCAATATGGAAAAAGCCATAGGTTTCCAATCAACATCTTGGTTGTTGAGTCGTTCAAGACTTTCCTTTATTCTTTTCTTAATCGAAAATGAGATACAAATCATATTTATGTATAGTTCTCTCATGGTTAATCACTAATTCACTAACTTAATCGAAATTATTGATGCTAAATGGGAAGCTATCAATAAGCACCAAACATAAATCAATGGAGGCTTCATAGTCTAGGCCCTAGGAGGCAATACACAACCAAATGCTGGTAAAAACCAGTAATTCTGAGAGAACAAATAATAATAAAAGTCACAGTCAAACGTTTCACTTGCCTACGGAACAAACTTCATACAAATTGAAGAAGCTAATTCATTGACTTATCCCTAAGAAGTTGAAAAATGAGTTTTTGCCTATGGCATCATATGCTATTTAATATAGAAAAACCACCTATCATTTGGGTCAAAAACTAATAGTATATTACATAACATGAAGCTACTATATTCTAACATTGCATTTTAATCGTGTGTTTCTTGTTACCAAAGTTCTACTGATATCCTCAACTCCCAAACTCTTCTTGCTTTCAGATCATCACCAGAGAAATATGGCTTTGCGCCTTGAAGCTACTTCTTGTTCTCTCATCCGTCTTGGTTTACTCATTATAATGGTAAGTTTTATGGATTTATAATCAAATTTTCGATCTTTACTACAATTTGGAACTGGGTTGTTTCTGTAGTTCCTAATCTCAATTCTATTTCTCTGAGTATGAAACTTATTGTTTGATTTGCTTGTGGAGAGGGCAATCAAACTACTTGAAACAAAAGAAGTTGTATTTATCAAATTGTATTGCAGGTTGCACAACAAAGTGCTGCTAGGAAATTAACAGATGGCTATGAAAAAGACATAGAACAGTTTGTGAATATGAAGATTAATGATCAAACAAACACCCATATTAAGGAAGTTGATGATGGCCATCAGAAGATGAGTAAGAATCATATGCATGTTCATGCACCATCTCACATGGAGCATTTAGATCCTTTATTATATGTTTTCTTCATCTTAAGCGATTTGAAAGTTGGAAAAAAAATGCCCCTTTACTTTCCTTACTCGAGGCCATCTGAAACCCCAAAATTACTGCCAAGAGAAGAAGCTGAGTCCATTCCTTTCTCCACATCACAACTTGAATACCTGCTAACTCTATTCTCTTTTCCAAGAGACTCTCCTCAAGCCAAAGCTGTGGAGTATACCCTGAAGCAGTGCGAGCTCGAATCCATCAATGGAGAGACCAAATTCTGTGCCACTTCTTTAGAATCAATGCTAGATTTTGCTATAAAAATGTTGGGAAGTGAGACCCAATTGAAAGTTTTGACTAGCTCACGTCTCTCCAACTCCACTATCCTCCTTCAAAACTATACCATTTTGGAGGAACCCAGAGAAACAGTGGCTGTAAAAATGGTGGCATGTCATAGCATGCCTTACCCTTATGCCATTTTTTACTGTCATTGCCAAGAGAGTAATAATAGGCTGTTTGAGATTCTACTAGGGGCTGATAATGGTGATAGAGTGAAAGCTAGTGCCATTTGCCACATGGATACCTCTCAGTGGGATAAAGATCATGCCTCGTTTAAAGTTCTGAAAACTAAACCAGGAGCTTCTCATGTCTGCCATTTTGTCTCTACTGATAGTTTAGTTTGGCTAGCTGCCTAATCCTACTGTTGGAGTTCCATCTGCTTATCTATATATTTACTTGTGTGGTTGATTAATGTTCTAGTTTTGGGTTTGTAAGTTTTATATGCTCTCTAGCATGCTGCTATTAGTCGAAGATTTCTCTATGAATTATTTTACTGTGTTATTAGTTGGAAGTTTCTCTAGAATATAGTTATAGTTAACTGGAGGATGTATTGTCTATGAGATTCCATATCGGTTGGAGAGGAGAACGAATCATTCCTTATAAGTGTGTAGAAACCTCTCCCTAGCAAATGAGTTTTAGAAGCTTCAAAAGAAGCTCGAAAGAAAAAGTCCAAATAGGACAATATCTACTAATAGTTAACTTTGATGGTTAACAATTGCCTTTCTACAAGCTTGTTGAAGTGTCAATTACATTTGAAAAACGAGTGTGGTTGATCATGGTAAGTTAATATATGTTAATCTTTGGGTAAACCTTATTGTTTGTTGGGCACTAATAGTGCAAATAATGTGTTTTTAAGCAAGTTTTGAAGTGTTTTTAAGCTAATGTTTGGGTAAATCTTATTATTTACGAACTCACATAAATTCTTTAGAGTTATGATTGGGTCACGAGATGCTTGAAAGGTTGGAGGATTGACATGTCACAAGCAACCATAGAACCAATGAGCATCTCATTGTACATAAGGAGTTAATGTTTTTACAGACATGTCACAAGCAACCATAGAACCAACGAGCATCTCATTGTACACGTTTGTTTCGACAATTAGGCTAAACACCATTACCCTTAGGCTCAAATCAATTAAGAATTATAGTCTAATTTCATTTTAATAATATTGAAGTTTATGAAGAAAGCTTTGGTATTTTATATATTTATATATAATTTAACCTAAATTATATATTTTTTTCAATAATTTGGTGGGCCATTATGGGGGCATGTAAGCTCTTCCCAATTGATGAATAATTATTTTTTTATTATTAAATTTTTATGAAGCAAATCTTTGAATTATTATTATTATTATTATTATTATTATTATTATTATTATTATTATTATTATTATTTATGAAACAAAATCTAGTGAGAGTTGTAGCATATTGTTTTCTTATTAAATATAATTAGAAAATCAGACGTTTAGGAATAATTAGAATAGATAGCTAAAAACTATTAAACTACCTCCCTCTAATGAAGTATAGCTACTTCGTTTATGGTGAAACCCGTGCATCGTGCTTTATTCCAAATTCACTTCACGCTCGTCAGTCATAGTGTATTTAACTTTAGCTGGGTTTGATTAACCTAACCGTTACATATGGTTTAGATTGGTTTATGAATTTATTTTGGTTGAATTTAAATTAATCAAAACTTGATGAATTGGGTTTGGTTCGTGGGTTCACCCAAAACTCAGTTGGGTTTGATTCGTGGGTTAACCTAAAACTTTGTTACATTTAACCAAACTGGTACGATTATATATACATATCTTTATTTTAATTTTTAATCTTTTATTCTCAAATAACTCTTCAAAAATAATTTTTAATCTTTTAATTAAATGTTTAAAAATAAATAAATGTTTCATTAAAAATAAAAATTTAAATAAACGAAATTAAGTTGAGTTTGATTCATTATTTATGAATAATTTTTTAATTAAAAATATTCATATACAGACAATTGGGTTAAATCTAAAAAATGTCTTTAACCCGATCTAATCCAAATCACGAACACTTAGTTCATTAGTTTTTTCTTTAAAGGTGCTTTCCTTAAGTTATTTTTATTTATTTTTAATGTGTTTTATTATTTTTGGGCATTTTGATATAAAATTATGGATTGAGTTGACCAGCTCCATAATGGCAAGCACTCAATCATATATATATATATACAATGATTCTTAATCTTATCTTCAAACTGATGAAATGAATGAATGAGATATCTAAATAAATTAGGAAAAAAAAAAAAAACAAAATCGATATCAAACGGGTAGAGTATTCATACTGGTTTTTTCCGATCACACTATAATTTGTAACCGCATAAGCTCACTACTAGTAGATATTGTAAACAATGCTTCGTTCTTCTCTCCAACTAATGTGGAATCTCACAATTCATTCCCTACGGGGTCAGCATCCTCGCTACCATAGTTATTATAAGATCTCACATCGATTGAGGAAGAAAATAAAGCATTCTTTATAAGGGTGTCGAAACCTCCCATATCAAACACGTTTTAAAAATCTGAAAAGAATCTCAAAAGAAAGACTCGAAACAACACAATATCTACTGGTATATGGTATACATATTTGATGAAGTTCCTATCCAATTATAATATAGGCTAACATGATATGTAAACAAAGTTGACATTTTGTAAGCCACTTAATAAACAAATTCAAAGAATCATCATCATCAAAGAAATAATAATAATAAAAAAAAACCCACCCATTAATGCCATCATACGGATTCTCAAACCTAAATAAATTGGTATCATGTTCTTGAGAAAACCACATGAAATATCCTCACAATTCACAAAGAAACCAAACCAAACATGCAAGAGAAGGCCATTATTCATAACTTCACTCTCATTTTCTTCTTCCTTCTTGTTCTTGAGGTAAGCTTCTAACCCCGTAAAAATTGAACAAAACTCTTTAAATTTGTTCGGGATAGTTGAGAGTGAGTCACACGTTGAGAATGATCATGAGTTTATAAGTAAGGAATACATTTATATTGTAACGAGGATTTCTGGAGAAATCCAAAACAAAACCATGATGAGCTTAGCTCATCAGTGATTCCTAACAAAATTTACTTCTTTTTTTACCTTGCAGACGAATACGAGCTATGCCAGCATGATTGAAACAAGCAAAGATCCATCACTCAACGTGTTCTTCACTCCGAACGATCTAAAACTCGGAAAAAGCATGCCAATCTTCTTCTCAATCAAGAACATTTCTCAAATCCCAAAACCCCTCACTCAAAAAATAGCTGAAAAAATCCCTTTCTCAACCACAAATCTCTCTTACCTTCTTAATTTCTTCTCCATCTCTGAAGCTTCCCCACAAGCCAAGGCCATGGAATACACTCTAACACAATGCGAGCTTGAGCCCATGGAAGGAGAAACCAAGTTTTGTGCCACCTCTTTAGACTCCTTATACCATTTGACCCGCGGCGTTTTTGGATCTGACGGCGGTGGAGGCGGCGGCGTGAAGGCTGAGGCCACTAAGTATCCTAAGAATTTCAAGACAGAATTGCAAAAGTACACGATTTTGGAGGAACCCATTAGAATTTGGGCTCCAAAAATATTGTCTTGTCATTTGATGCCATACCCTTATTTGGTGATGTATTGTCATAGCCAAGTGAGTGATACTATGTTGTATAAGGTGGTTGTTGTGGGGGAAAATGGTGATAGAGTTGAAGCGTTGGCTATTTGTCATGTTGATACCTCTGAATGGGATAGTGATCATGTGGTGTTTAGAGTGCTCAATGTTGTGCCTGGTGCCTCAGCTGTTTGTCATTTCTATCCTCAAGACAACATTGTTTTTGTTCCTCATGTTGAGTCTTAGAATGTTTGTTTCAAGTGTTTTGTGTGTGTTCTTGTAAGATATGTTTGTTTTTCGGTTTCTGAGAATGTGTTGAAAATTTATATCTTGTTGGTATAAATGGTAACTTTCAGTTTTTTGAATGATAAAACTAGAAGAGCGATTGGTTGACTATAATGAGTAGATTACGAGATGTTTTTCTATATTATTGGCGCTTAGTTTTGACTATGTTTACAATTTTTTTTTGAAATTAGTTAGGAATGGTACCACGAGACCAACGGGTGTTGTTTAGTAGCTTTATTTGAGAGAAAAGAGGGAGCTAGGCAACGAATATTGAGCATATTGGTTGGAGTGGGGAAAGAAAGGGTCGCTGGTGATGACATATCCTATGAGAGATCTCATATTGGTTGGAGTGAGGAATGAAACCTTCTTTATAAGGGTGTGAAAACATTTCTGTAACAGATGCGTTTTAAAAACCTTGAGGGGAAGCCCGGAAGGGAAAGGCCAAGAAGGATAATATCGGCTAGCGGTGGGCTTGAGCGGTTACAAATAGTATCAAAATCAGACATCGGGTGGTGTGCTAGCAAGGACATTGGGCCCCGAAGTAGGGTGGATCGTGAGATCTCACATTGATTAGAGAGAGGAACGAGTGCCAGCGAGGACAGTTGGTGTCACAATCGCACTTTTCTTGGCATCGAACTTTTGTATGACTACAAGTAAAAAGAGGCAACATAGTCTTAAATAACATATAACTTTCCTGGTAGGGAGTATTTGATAACGAGTTGCATCTCCTTATAGTACATTTTAAGGCGATTCGGGGTTGATAGATGTATACGTGATTTTGCCGAACGCTCATACAAAATCTAGGAGGGAGGAGTTGACGACTGGTCACATTCTCCTAACGTACATTTTGGGGTATTTCATGATTCTGCCGAAATTTTATGCACCTAGAAAATCCAAGAAGGAACTTATACATAATGAAAGTAATCAAAGCAATAGAGTGACACAAGACAAGGGTTTAGGCATGTAACGGGCATCATGGGCAATACTCCTTGGACAAGCATGGTCGTGACATCCTCCCCACTTAATTGGTTGACATCCTTGTCAACGTCTCGTTTTTTCAAACTCTGCAATTTAAGGTGTGGACGACTTCAGGTCTTCTGCACGTTCCCAGTTGATTTTGACTCTAGGAGTTCTTTCCACTTAACCAAAAATTCTTGTACCTTTTTGTTCGCTCGGCCAAAATTTCTTTTACTTCTTTGTTGCTCGTGTCCTTCATCGTAACTAGTCGTCATGTCACTTGGTTGCGATGATTGTCGTCGAAAAGATATGGTCATAGTCCAATTTCAACCGTAAAAAAAGAAAAGTATTTGAAAGAATTAAATTAATTACAAAATACAAAGTTAATACAAAATAGACAGGACACAAAAAAAAAAAAAAAAAAAAAAA
>NW_019272025.1:2197394-2199477 GCF_002738345.1 Cucurbita maxima | reverse complement strand
AAAAAAAAAAAAAAAAAAAAAAAAAAAAAAAAAAAAAGGTTATTTTCTCTAATTAAAATAACTATAAAAACTAATTTATATAAATTGAAACAAAAAAGGAAAAAACTTAATGCGTATAATTAAATAAATATTTGTATTTTTTAATAAGAATCAGAATTTATATAATTAAAAATTAATTTAGAGGCCTATTCATCCGCGGGTCTCAACGGTCGACTACAGCTGTTGTACTGCTTTCCAGAATTCAACACCCATTCTGCTTCTCTCTGAAATTGTTGACGATGAAGAAATCTCTCGGTCGCCGGAAAATTGAGATAAAGAAGCTTGAGAAGAAGAGTAGCCAGCAAGTTACCTTCTCTAAACGCCGCGCCGGACTCTTCAACTAGGCGGCGGAGCTTTCCGTTCTGTGCGGTGCTGAGATCGCGATCCTCGTCGCCTCTTCCAGCAACAAGCTCTATACATTCGGTCATCCTAATGTTGAGTCGCTCTTGGATCGTTTTCTCACCGGAAATTCTGCTCCGCCTAAGCCGGCAGAGGCCTACCTCCCTTTGGAGGAGTTGAACCGCGATTTTGACGATGTGGCCGCAGAGTACGACTTCGAGAAGAGGCGGACGGCAGAGCGGTTGAGTAACGATCGATTTTGGTGGGATGAGCCGCTGGAATCTATGAAAATCGACGAACTGAAGCGATTCTGGTCATCGTTGGTGGAACTGAGAGGAAAAGTGGCGGAGAGAGTGGAGAAATTTACGGCAACAAGAAAAGAAGGATCTCCGATACCTGCGCTGCAGCCGTCGACACCTCTGTCGATTGACCTCGTCGAAAACCTCCAACGGCCGCCGACGCCTCCATCAATTGGCCTCTTCAAAAGTCTCCAATGGCCGTCTACGCCTCCATCGATCGACCTCGTCGAAAACCTCGAACGGCTGCCGACGTCTCCATCAATTGACCTCTTCGAAAACCTCCAATGGCCATCGACGCCTCCATCGATCGACCTCGTCGAAAATCTCCAACGGCCGCAGACGCCTCCATCGATTGACCTCGTCGAAAGCCTCCAATGGTCGCCGATGCCGTTGATTCACCTTGCTGAAAACGACCAATGTCTGCCGTCGTCGTTTCAGATCTCTGGAAACCACTCTGTCGCACGCCGACTGAATATGCTAGACTAGGGTTTTAGTAATTTGCTGCTGTTTTTCAATTTTCATGTCGCATGAAAATCATATAATTGGATTAAACTGATAGTGATTGTTTTCGCTGCATATTTTTTTCAAAGTGTTCATAAAATTCAACTGCGATGAAAGAAATTTATGAGAATGTTTGTTGTCGATTTATAATTCAAATGCATTCAATACTTTCGTGTATAATGTGTTCTTAATAACAACCAAGTTATTTATTAGGAAGCCAGATTTTGAAAAAATTCTATCTAAAATTAATCTTTTTTTACTCTAAAATTAAAAACTGTTTTTTTTTTTTAATTTTAAAAATGTTTTTAATTTTTTTTTTTTAAATTTGAAAGTATTTTTGAGAATGCAAAATTTATAATTTATAATTATTAATAATTTAGGGTTTGTTTTGAAATTAAATTTTGTTTCAACTTTCTCCCCTCCTCCTCGCTCGATAAGCCCTCGCGCTTTGGGTTTCACGTTCGCCCTCGCATCGAGGTGGTGATCGGCAGATCGTTTGCTCTCTCAGAGCACACAACAGCTCACTGCAGAAGATTTGCGGTTTGCTCATCCCCTTTCTCTTTCGATATGTTTATTGTTTCTTGATCTTTCTGTTAATGATCGAACCGAATTCAAAAAGGGAATTCGGATTTGACTGTAAATCAAATCTTCTTCCTGTGATTTTTTTTTTTAATTTCAGTCTCTGTTTTCCATTTTCGTAGATTATTGTGTTCTTCGTTGATTCTGGTTTTGTTCTTCTCTTGTCTGGATTAATTCTGGCATGAACGGGTTTCTCCTGTTCAATAAACGGAAGATTTTCTTCTTAATTTGCAAGTTATCGTCCTCTACTGACTGAACAGATTTCCGGCTCTCTTAACCTTTCGTTTTTTTTTTTTGTTTTTTTTTTTTGTTTTTTTTTTTTTTTT
>NW_019272025.1:2190902-2197139 GCF_002738345.1 Cucurbita maxima | reverse complement strand
TTTTTTTTTTTTTTTTTTTTTTTTTTTTTGTTTTTTTTTTTTTTTTGAGTATCAAGACTTAGCTCATGAACAAATTATTGATTGTTGCCCTTTTTTGAATAATCATCTTAATTTGAGCCCTGCACCTCCAAATTCTGTGTATTACAAAGCTACTTTTCTACTCAAATTGTTCTTTTTTATTTACCATTTAACAAAAACATTGAATTGGTTTTGAAGCCCACAACCTAATTTATCACTCACTGAATTCAAGCTCTTGTTTATTATAGATATCAGTATTCATAGCATGATACGTTTTAGTTTTTGTTAGGAGTGCAAATACAGTCCTATTTTGGCTAAGGACGTTGGTTAGGCATGTATCTCTGTAAGTACGAGACTTTTTAGGTGAACCCAAAAGTAAATCCACGAGAGATTGTGTTCAAATAGTATCTTACTATTAGAGAAATATGCGTGAATCCATGAAAGATTAAAATAGTATCTTACCATTAGGGAAATATGCATGAATCCATGAGATATTATGTTCAACTAGTATCTTACCGTCAGAGAAATATGTGGGAATCCATGAGAGATTATGTTCAAATAGTATCTTACCATTTGAGAAATATGCGGAATATCCAATGTTCTTAAATTTTTAACGTTTGTTAGGTAAGTTATGGTAGGCTAAAGTGGAATATGGAAAGTTTAGGAAGCTTGATGTGAAAGTTCAAGAACTTGCTTGTTTTCTCTGGCTCTTGATACTCACTTTCTTGGTTGTCATGTATTTAGGTATCAGATATGGATAGCCTAGTGGACTCTTTAAATAACGCATATCAGGAGTTTGTTTCTGGAGCAGCCAATGTCCTTGAAGCAAATGAGGCCTCAGGGGCTCAGAAGACAGCAGCAACAGATGCGGCTCTTGAAAATTTCAAACAGAAATGGGAGCTATTCAGGGTTGCTTGTGATCAAGCAGAGGAATTTGTGGAGTCTGTGAAGCAGAGGATAGGATCAGAGTGCCTTGTTGATGAGGCCACTGGTTCACTGGCTGGCAAGTCTGGGCAGGCCGCCGCCACCACCACCGGCCTTCCTCCGATCAGCGCCATTCGGTTGGAACAGATGAGCAAAGCTGTGAGATGGCTTGTGATTGAGTTGCAGCATGGGTCAGGAGCTGCTGCTGCTTCTGCTTCAGCACACTCCCACCCTTCTGCTCCCTTTGATGCTAGATTTACTGAGGATGCAACACAATAGATACCCATATCTCATGAGGCTATAACATAACCAGTTTCTTTGTCTTTTGCTTGAATTTACTCTTTGGGAGAGGCATTTAGTGCAAGATAAATGTCTTGAACTTCGACCGAATGTGAAAAATGAATCCCTTCTCGTGTACCTACGGTTAATCTAATAGCTCAAACCCATCGTTAACTGATATTGTACTCTTTGGACTTTTACTTTCAGGTTTCTTCTCAAGTTTTTTAAAATGCAGTCTACTAGAGATAAGTTTTTATACTCAAATGATTCGTTCTTCTCTTCAACTGATGTGGATTTCACAATCCACCATCTCGTGGGCAAATGTCCTTGTCCATTTCAAAAACACTATAAATTTATTTCAAAAACACTATAAATTTATTAAAATTGAGATGAAGAGACCCAAATATTTGGGCATCTCTCTGTTAGAGCGTTTCTCGTGGAGTTCAATGTCCATTCCGCTGCTTAAACGATCCCTTTGGCTGATTCCAAACTCCACCTTTAACCTCCCATTTTCCCCTTCCTTCTTCTCATCCTCACCGGCCGCCGTACCTTTGCCGTCGACGAAGCCTTCAATCTCGACCGTTGTTTCAGTTCTTACTCACCACCGCTCTAAGTCTCGCTGGCGATTCCTCAACTCCCTCTGTCCTGACGGCTTCGATCCCGGTGAGTTTTCCGATATTGTTCTACAGATCAAGAATAATTCTCATCTCGTCCTCCGCTTCTTCCTCTGGACTCGGAGCAAGTCACTCTGCAATCACGATCTTGTTTCATACTCTACCGTCATCCATATCCTTGCTCGCGGCCGACTTAGAACTCATGCCAAGGATGTTATTCAGAACGCCATTAGGGCTACGGCGCTTGAAGATGACGATGATTGTTCCCAATGTGAGCGGTTTTCGTCTTCGAGGCCTTTGAAGCTGTTTGAAACCCTCGTTAAGACGTATAAACAGTGTGGCTCTGCTCCCTTTGTGTTTGATTTGTTGATTAAAGCTCTTTTGGATTCTAAAAAGCTCGATCCAGCCATTCAAATTGTTAGAATGTTACGGTCTCGTGGGATTAGCCCACAAATTGGTACGTTGAATTCGTTGATTCTGTGTATGTCGAAATGCGAAGGGGCTAATGCAGGTTATGCACTTTTTAGAGAAGTTTTTGGTTTGAATTGTGAAATTGAGGAAGAAAATGTCAAAGTAAAGGCTCGGGCTAGCCCTAATGTGCATACTTTTAATACATTAATGGTGTGTTTCTATCAAGATGGGTTGGTGGGGCGGGTGAAGGAGATATGGGATCAATTAGCTGATTCAAATTCAATTCCAAACAGCTACAGTTATAGTATTTTGATGGCAGTTTTATGCGAAGAGAAAAGGATGGGTGAAGCAGAGGAGTTGTGGGAAGAAATGAAAATGAAAAAGTTGGAGATTGATGCTGTAGCTTACAATACTATAATTGGTGGATTTTGTAAAGCAGGAAATGTTCGTAGGGCTGAAGAGTTCTTTAGGGAAATGGAGCTCTGTGGAACGGAGAGTACGTTCTCCACCTTTGAGCATCTCATCAATGGCTATTGTGAGACTGGAGATGTTGATTCTGCATTACTTGTGTATAAGGATATGCGCAGGAAATCTTTTAGTCTCAACCCTTTGATGCTGGAAGCAATTACAAGAGGGTTGTGTGTGGAGACGAGGCTTTTAGAAGCTTTAGACGTTTTCGGTTTCGCCACAGAACACACTAACTTTTGCCCGACAATGGAGACTTATGAACTTCTGATAAATGGTTTGTGTCAGAAAGGGAAACTTGAAGCTGCATTTAAGCTTCAAGCGCAGATGGTAGGGAAAGGTTTTAAGCCCAATTCAAAGATTTACCAATCTTTTATTGATGCCTACTCAAAAGAAGGAAATGAAGAAATGGTCAAGAAGTTGGGAGAGGAAATACTTGAAATCCAGCTGAGTTGAGACTGCAACCACATGATCAGAACGAAGTTTCTATAAACTCTAGAGGTTAGTTGAACTTATTTCTGATCAATTCTTGAAAAGGCATTTCGTATATTATTTCGATCATGTTTTCTGAATTCTGAGCTTAGGTTAGTTTAGAAAGTCGTTTATGTTCTTGGAATCAGTTCAAGGTAATCCACATTTTGTGGTGGTTTCATGAGATTTTTTTTCATAAATCTAAAGCTTTATGGCACTCAAAATCATTGTTAGTATGTATTAGGATTTGATTAATAAAGATCCCCATAAGGTGGGGGAAGGAGTATGTAGACTCTAGCTCGAAACTTTAAAGCAACAAAACTAGGAATTAAGATTTGCTTATTGGTTAATGCATTTCTACTCTTTTCAAGAAGTTGTAAATTTGATTCTTCCCACCCTACCCGTGAGATCCTACATTGGTTGGAGAGGGGAACGAAGCATTCTTTATAAGGGTGTGGAAACCTCTCTACAAACAAACACATTTTAAAACTGTGAGGCTGATGGCGATACGTAACGAGCCAAAACGGACAATATTTGCTAACAGTGGGCTTGAACTATTACAAATAGTATTAGAGCCAGTCACCAGGAGCAAGGATGCTGGATCCTCAAGGAGGGTGGATTGTGAGATCTCATATCGGTTGGGAGAGGAAAACAAAGCATTCCTTATAAAGGTGTCGAAACCTCTCCCTAGCATATGTGCTTTAAAACCGTGAGGGTGACGGTGATACGTAACGGGCCAAAAAAGACAATATATGCTAACGGTGGGCTTTGACTGACGGTGGCTTTGACTGATACACAACTATGATGAAATATTCTTGTCAGAATATTTTCTTATCAAGGAACAAAGAACTAGAAATAGAAGATGGATTATTGTTAATTGCTCAAAGTTGGTCATGGCTTTAGATTTCTCTTGGATAGATGCCTAGCGAATCAAAGTTTAAAGAACCTGGTTCCTAGACTTTTAGGACTTCGGATCCCTTAGAGAACCGGGGGAATGAATAGGCAACTTTGTCAAGGATGTTAACTTTGAGCATGACAATTTGAATCATGAACTTTGAAGTTTATAATCATCTTTTATTTTGTAATCTTGAAATAACTCTCAGTTCTTAGTAAAGTTTTTACTTCATAGAAAAATTCAATACTTTGTTATCTTATTACTTTTTGTTGAAGAAATTTATAAGGTTCGAAGGCATGTTTCTACCGAATCAAATCGAGTCTAGCTCGAGGAACTTATCAGTTATCTTGGTGATAGTATCTTCATATTATGAACCAACCTCCTCATAGTCTTTGGCTCATCTCATTCACCAAATTGTAAATTTCAGTCCCGTTTGATAACGATTTTAGTTTTAGTACCATTTCTTTACTATGGTCTTCACCTCTCTTAACGAAACAATTGAACTCTTAGCTGAACTCCAAACACGAAAACTACTTTTAGCCTTCAAAACTTAGCTTGGATATCGAAAACTAAACATGTAATATCCCACCTTGGTTGCGGAGGAGAACAAACCACCATTTATAAGGGTGTGGAAACCATCCCCTAGCAGACGCGTTTTAAAGCCTTGAGGGGAAGCCTGAAAGGGAAAACCCAAAGAGGATAATATCTCTGCTAGCGGTGGATCTGGGCCGTTACAAATGGTATCAGAGCCAGACACCGGACGATGTGCTAGCCTTCTCATTGTTCCCCGAAAGGGGTAGACACGAGGCGGTGTGCAGTAAGGACGCTGGGTCCCAAAGGAGGGGTGGATTTGGGGGCGGTCCCACATCGATTGGAGGAAGGAAAGAGTGTCAGCAAGGACGCTAGGGCACCGAAGGGGGGTGGATTGTGATGTCCCACATTGGTTATGGAGGAGAACAAACCACCATTTATAAGGGTGTGGAAACCTTCCCCTAGCAGACGCATTTTAAAGCCTTGAGGGGAAGCCCGAAAGGGAAAACCCAAAGAGGACAATATCTGCTAGCGGTGGATCTGGGCCGTTACAAAATAGTTATAGATAAGAAAATAAGATTCTTGTCTTTACTTCGTCTCTTCTTTAGGAGTTTTCAAGTTTCTATTACTTCTTTCATGATTCTTTTATCACCTAGTTTACCATTCTAACTTATAATCCTACTCTACCATAGTTTAACATCACTTGAACATCTATTTTGTCAATTAACTTTAGAATCACCCATGCTACTTGAACACAATCTATTTATTTTATGGATCATTGCACATTTGATAGACGAGTCTATGACATATAAATAAGCTTATTTCATATTTTATAAGATGAATATGTCTTGTAAGTATGTTACATGATGCAATACGACGAGAATTCGTCAAAACCCAACGGATAGAATTTGTGATATTGATGGTGAATTACGAGAGGAGACTAAATGTACTTGATTCCGAACATCACTTCATTGCTTGGTTGTGCCAAAAATGCTCTTAAAAAGACTGAATGTGGATGGGTTCTGATCAATACTTGGATCACTTGTGTGGAATCTTCTTTCCTATGTTCCTTTCAAATGAAAATTGACGCCAATGCTTGTGAATAATCCAACCTCACATTTTATCTTTATGTCAAATTTAAGATGAGATTCATATAATCTTGGAATAAATTCTTCCACTAAAATACCATTTTAATTGGATAATCTTTGCTATTTTTATAATTATTTTATTAAAAGCAAAGTATTTATTTATTATTATTATTATTTGTATTGGAAAAAGAATTTCCTTTCCACACTAATAATTCATTCTCTCTAAATATATATATATATAAACTAAAGGGAACAAATTAAAAATGAAAACTCAAGAAAAATGTGTCATTTTTTATTTCAATTTGCCATATCAAAATATTAAAATAGCTAAACATAAACTATATACTATCAACTAAAAGATTAGATCTTCAAGCATCCTACATATTGTTTAATTAAAGAACAGTAACTTTAATATTCCATCTTATCGATTCAAACAAGAACCCGAATAAAAATCTATTAGACATAGTTTTATGACAAAAAAAAAAAAAAAAAAAAAAAAAAAAAAAAAAAAAAAAAAAAAAAAAAAAAAAAAAAAAAAAAA
>NW_019272025.1:2179206-2190187 GCF_002738345.1 Cucurbita maxima | reverse complement strand
TAAAAAAAAAAAAAAAAAAAAAAAAAAAAGCTTACTTTACCTACCCTGCAAAGTAAAACCATTTATATTGTTAGTTTATTGTCATAGTCATAGTCGACCATGATGCAATATATATGAATAATAGAGCTTACAACATAATGAGGATTGCTCGAGTTGAAGTGGGTAAACAATTTGATGAAGTGAAGATGAATATAAAGTGCTAAAAGATCGAACGTTAGAGAAAACAATTAAGAGAAGCAACCATCAGACTCATTGAGAAGTGTTGCAAACTCGACTTGTTAGTTCAAGATTCTCTCATAGAATCGCATGCCATACGGCTGAGGATCTTTGGAGTCAAGAATGGATGAGTCAATATAGTTATCGTCTTAGGCTCATGTGTAATATCATATATATCAACTATAAGATGTAATATCAAATTTACATTATCATCAAACGATATTGTAACCGTCTAAGCCCACCGCTATGAGATATTGTCCTCTTTGGGCTTTCCCTTTCATACTTTTCTTCAAGGTTTTTAAAACACGTCTGCTAGGGAGAGGTTTCCACACAATCATAAAGAATATTTCGTTCTCCTCCCCAACTGATGTGAGATCTCACAATTCACTCTCATTCAGAGCCCAGTGTCCTCGCTGACACTCGTTCCTCTCTCCAACCGGTGTGGAATCTCACAGATATAGAACGTGTTAGACTAGACTGATATACCAACTAAAAATGAAACAAATGAAATTACAAACCAAGAGACAGAATCAGCTAACTTATTATAACGAAAGTATTCGACCCAATTCCAAAATGGTCGTTGTTTAACATTAAGGTATAAACTATGGCTAATCAATACTCTCAAGGCTGCAATGCTCAATATGTATCAGAAAAGAATAGATACATCAAAATCTATAAGTTTTAGTTGGAAATAATACGTACATATTCCTTTGGTGGGTATGACCTAATATGCTTTGTAGGTATCAATGATGGTGCCTTCTTCACATTTGGGATTAGTTCCCTTCCAATGCTTATAATTTACCACCACCTCAAAGCATACAATTCCCCACTTTTTGCTTCATTTTCAAGCCAAACACAATGCCAATAATACTCTAAACCACTCTTTTTTAAGCCTAAAAGCCAATCTTCTTATCTTCTCTACCATCCTCAGAGCTTGAAGGAAGATCTAAATTATTTGGTCTGACAGAAAAAAGCATGTAAAGGAGTCAAAGAAAGTTACCTTGAAGCTTTTCATTGAGTATATATATGATCCTCGTTGCTTTACTTTAGCAGGAGCCAGAATTGAAGATGAAGTATAATGAGATCTCTCACTTCAGCCACCCACAACACAAGCTCAAGTTTGAGTACTCAGAGTCTCCATTCAAGTGTGATGGCTGCAAGGAGGTTGGTATAGGCTCCAGCTACAAATGCACGGTCTGTGACTTCGACCTCCACGTGCATTGTGCTATCCCTTCCCCCTCTATCTCGCACCCTTTCTACACCAGGTGCTCCTTCCAGTTCATGTCTCACCCGCCCGGCAACATTTCTCGATACTGCAATGCCTGTGAGAAGGATGTCACTGGCTTCATTTACCACTGCAAAACTTGTGGTTTTGATCTTCACCCGTGCTGTGCCAAGCTCCCAATGGCACTCAGTGACGGTGAAATCAAGCTCTACCTTTACAAGAAAGTGAGTTCATCGTGCCATAGGTGCGGACGGAAGGGAAGAAGCTGGTGTTACAGATCTTCTTGTAAGAAGTACAATCTACATGTAGCTTGTGTGAAAGAAATGCTTGAGGAGAGCTGGCATGAATTGTACTTTGGACGTGGGAAATCTACCAAATTGCAGACAAGAATTCCTAGTCTTAAGAATACTCTTCAGACTCATCATAACAAGAGTAAGGGCAAGATGAAGAGTTGTTGTGAGATGGCTGGTATGGCCGTCCAAACTGTTATATCCGCAGTGCTGGGAGATCCAACGGCTCTGATTGCGGGGGTCATCGGGGCCCTAATATCGGCAGCATGATGATCAGTGATATCAAGTCAGTTAGGATAGTATTAGGATCAGGCTTGTTTAGTATGGACTTGTTTGAATGATATCAGACCATCATGAATCTCATGATTTCATTTAGGTGTAGCTAAAACTCCAAAAGCCTAACATGTTAACTATTTCTCTGGCCAAAAGAAAAAGAAATAGTAATTTTTCTTTCAAGAACTGAATTTCCAACGAATTCACATAATATAATCTAAAAAGGAAGTGTACCAAAAAAAGAAGATGAAGAAGAGAGAGAAAAGAAAAGAAACGCCACAAGCCTGCAGATTCTCCATCTTTAGTCCTGAACCTCTCATCTTTAGGTTAAGAATAAATAATAATATGGAAGAGAGGTCCATCCAATCTTCTAGTTCAACCTTGTCTTAAAGATTCATCTAAAATATAAATTGTTCTAAGACATTCAAAATGATATTTGAATATGAACACACAAACGTAAATCAAGGGACACTTTAATATATAAATATCTTTTTAAACTAAGCAAAAACAAAACTGTTACAAGCTCATGGAGCATGAATATCTAAATATCAAAGAAGTCTGTCTTCATAATCTACAACATTTGATTATGCCTACTACTGAAACACAATGACGGGTCAATTAGTCGTTCATCCCTGTCATTATGAGATCCCACGTCGGTTGGAGAGGGGAATGAAACATTACTTATAAGGGTGTGGAAACCTCTCCCTAGTAGACGCGTTTTGAAACCGTAAGGCTAATGACGTTACGTAACAGGCCAAAGCAGACAATATCTGTTTACGGTGGGCTTGGGCTATTTTACAAATGGTATCAAAGCCAAACACAGAGCGGTGTTTGGACCCCAAAGGGATGGATTGTGAGATCCCATCGTTTGGAAAGGGGAACGAAGCCATTCCTTATAAGGGTACGGAAACCTCTCCTTAACAAACGCATTTTAAAACCGTGAAATTGACAATGATACGTAATGGGCCAAAGTGGACAATATCTACTAGCGGTAGGCTTGGGCTGTTACAGTCATGCTCGAAAATATTTCCAAAACTTAAAGCATATAAATACAAAAAGCAGAGTAATAATGTATGTACCGACATACACACACACACACATTTGTAAATATGCCTTCACTATTCATTTTATCAAGACCTTTCCTTAAAATTTATCCTATTCAAATTTATATAAACTTAGAAACTAGCATTGATATGATGAGTCCTATACTGAAACAGCCCAATACATAATATCCTGGTTTGGAACAATTTTGATTCTGGGCCGTCCTCAAGTTCTTAAGGAAATGCTGGACACTTCTATTTTCAATATGGGGTCTTAATGGGTTGGTTTATGAGAAAAAGAGACAATATTCCAGAACAGAGATGCATTCAACAAAGAAAGAGATAGAATGAGAATGGAGAGAGAGAGTGACAAGGAAAAGGCAATATTCCAGAACAGAGGCATTCAACAAAGAAATGACAATAGTGTCAATAATAAAAAGGGTTTTGCCAAGTGTGAAAGGAACGTCTTAAAAGGGAACAATGAATATGAAAGAAAGAAAAAAGAGTTGGGCGTACATCATATCTATAAAGAAGGGCCAAAAGTCTACCTGTTAATTGACAATGTTTGGGTCTTCTTTGGATTGCCTACACAGTATAGCTTTGAGATTTTTCCTGTAAGATGATGAATGAACACTTTTTTTTGGTCCAGATCCTTGTAAAAGTTGCTTTAAAATCTGCCCTACCTGATCAATACTGACTTTGAAACTAAGAAATTTAGACCCCATTGATCCATTTTACTACATACTCAGAATCTTTTGAGTGCCGTAGAGAAATGATAGCAAATACTTCATGAGACAGAATCTGAATAGTATAATTCAGTACTGCAAGGAAATGTTATGACACAGCACGAGGCCCGACTCATTCTTCGTTGCAGTCCAAGAAGAAATTTGGTTGGTACAATTTTCAGTCTCCATTCGCCCATCTTCTTAATCTTATAACCAAACATGACACACGACAGTCACCCTTCTGTGGCACCATAATTCAAATCCATGAACTATAAGCATTGTCCTTCTTTATTTCCAGATGAGAGACAATTTCATTAATGAATCAAAGAAGAAACACCCTCGGGGCCAGGTTGAGATCACCCCTCCTGAGATCTAAAACAATAAAGCTTCCCAATTCAATTAAACAAGATAACACTGTAAAAGACCAATCACACCGCTAGCCGATATTGTCCTCTTTGAGCTTTCCCTTTCGGGCTTCCCTTCAAAGTTTTTAAACGCGTCTGCTAGGGAGAGGTTTCCACACCCTTATAAAGGAATGATTCGTTCTCCTCTCC
The DNA here is from genome assembly GCF_002738345.1 of Cucurbita maxima. Classification (NCBI taxonomy): domain Eukaryota; kingdom Viridiplantae; phylum Streptophyta; class Magnoliopsida; order Cucurbitales; family Cucurbitaceae; genus Cucurbita; species Cucurbita maxima. The sequence goes on along the minus strand of NW_019272025.1, from coordinate 2,185,864 downwards.
AATCGATGTGGGATCTCACAATCCACCCCCTTCGGCGCCTAACGTCCTCGCTGGCACTCGTTCCCCTCTCTAATTGATTGGGACCCTAATCCACCCCCCTTCGGGGTTCAACTTCCTCACTGGCACATCACCTAGTGTCTGGCTCTTATACCATTTGTAACAATCCAAGCCCACCGCTAACAGATATTATCCTCTTTAAGTTTTCCCTTTCGAGCTTCCCGTCAAGGTTTTTAAACGCTACGCTAGGGAGAAGTTCCACACCCTTATAAAAAACAATTCGTTCTCCTCCCCATCCGATGTGGGATCTCACAAACACTATGATTGCAAAAGATTTTTGTTTTAACTAAAGGCGATGATATGTAGATACACACAAGAAAAAAGGCCAAAAGAAGAATTCTCATCTTTTCCCTGATTGAATATTAGCACAGTATATATAAGCATTGTCAAAATCCTGATACTGAGATCCAAAAGGTTAATACTCAGTTGGGATGGAAAGTTACCAATTGTTGTCATTGTCAATGAGTGAGATACACGTTGAGCAGTCGGTTGGTCCAGAATGGGGCCTCCCTCCCTCTCTCTCTCTTTCTCCTTGTAGATAAAATGTCAGTGATGGCCCAGCTTCTCCACAGTAATGGTATCTAGCTGGAGCAACAAGGAAACTTCAAAAGGGAAAAGGATCATACCTCATATTCAGTGCATTTTCCGCCGTTTTTATACGGTCTTATCATGGCCCCATCATTCACATGCCCTGCTAATCTTCTCTGTCTTCCTTGTATATAAATATATGGAATGATTCACTACGTTCCAATCTCCTCCATCCGACAATTCCATTTCTTCAGAAAAACAAAAACCATGGGGGTTTGTGCCTCATCACAGCACTCAAGCCCTAGCCTCACGACCTGGCATTTCACAGCGAAAATCATTCATATAGATGGCAGGCTACAAGAATTGAGGCACCCAGTCAAGGCCAGCCACATTCTCAATCAAAACCCTAATTGTTTCCTCTGTAGTTCAGAATCTATGAAGATCAATTCAATCGTTCCACAAATTTCCAGCGACAGAGAGCTCGAATTGGGGGAAATTTACTTTCTAATCCCGCTTGCTAAATCCGATCTGCCGATTTCTCTCACAATCTTGTGTGCTTTGGCTGCCAAAGCAAATGTAGCCCTCACCAGCTCCAAGAAGGCGTATCCGTCCATGAAAGCGGCGCCGGCCGCCGTAGGGTACCGCATCAGAGCACCAGGGACGTCGTACTGAGAATCCGGCGAAATGTCTTTAGCGCCACTTGGAAGAAGAACCGAGGCGACATTGTATCTAAAAGTCGCGTCTATGGCGAAAGCTGAAGTTGAGGAGATGACTGAGTTTGTTCTGTAACGTTGCAACGGGAAAGAGAGGAGAAACAAGCACACTCGAATTTATAAATATATTTATTTATTTATTTATTAAAAATTATTAATATTATATTTACATTAATAATATTTTGTTATATGTTTTTATTAATGAACTATTTTCATCTAATAATGAAATATCAAAATACAATAAAATAAGTAAAATTAATATAAACAAAAATGGTATTTAAGATATTTTTCTAATAAAATAATTGGATATAAATCCAATAAAATAAAATTAAAAAAAAAAGTAAAGGGTTGATTGAAAATTAATTTGAAATTTATGTAAATAATTTAATTCGACATGGATTAAAATAAATTATTGAAAAACATTATATTTTTTTATATTCTTTTTTTTTTTATAAAAAACATAAAATAAAACATTATAAGACCAAACAATATGTGATATTGCATTATTGTTTCATTAACTGCTTCAAAAGTAGTACGGAAAAACTTCATCAATTATTGCTCGGGTCTTATCTATTCATTTTATATATCGTATGATCTAAGTTATTTAAATAAATAAAATTAGATTTTTTTAGGCAGATTTTAACTATATATTACACGTTATAACTAACGATCCAACTACCATGTTGTCTTTTGGTATGTGAAATCATTGACCCAATCGAACGTTATGCTTCAATTATTTAATTTATATTTATAACATATAAGGAGTAATATCCCATTTTAAAAATGTTTTTTTGACGATGTATTTCTATGAAGGATATTTTCGTCATTTTATATGTATAAGCAAAATGATACCTAATTAAGGTCAATCGATATGCTTATGATTTTTTTATATTTATAACAGATGTTAATGATACGTTGTGACTTGTGAATATTTAGTTGGAAGTCATCAATTCGGTCCTTTGCCCACTAAACCTGAACCCGAATAGAATGGAATTGATTCTTAAATCATAATTCAACTCGATCGAGCACGTTTGAATTTAAATCTACCGTACAAGACGTTATTTAAACATGGTGAAAATTGAGACATAAAAGGGTAAGGTTTAAGAGGTGGAAGAAGGCTTCATTTCAGCTTTAATGGCAGAAACCAACTGATCAAAAGCCTCAGCCCATGCACCTTTCATCTCCACACTCCACATCTCTGGAATTCCTTCCTTTATGGTCTCCAAAAGTGCATACTTCAACACCTATCAACCAAAAAAATCATCATTAGGCTCTCGTTCGAACCAAATAACAATAAAGTTTAAATTTAGAGATCGAAATAGAATATGGGATCACCTCAAAATGTTCATCGACAACACCGTACTTGAGGTGCGAGGCACCTAGCCTCTTCAAAGTGATTTCTTTAGCTGCCGCTATCCCACCTTTTCGAAGCTGAACGGCTGACTCACAAGTCTACAAAATTAACCAAAAAGTTCAAGATTCAAATCAAACACGATTCACTAGACGTCAATTTTTGTTCATAAACTCACCATAGTGAAGACACTCAACGCATGAGGCTTCAACTTCGTGTTTTGCTCCAACGGAACTTTCGAGTCTCTCAAAAACGAGAACAGGTTTTTAACCGACGGTGCAATTTCAAATATCCTAAGATCCAACAACAATTAAAAAAAAAAAAAGAAAGAAAGAGAACAGTCAACTCTAGTGCATTGATACAAACCCTTTAAACGAAGAACGAAGAACGAGTATCTTACTTGAGGAAGAGTTTGAGGGCCAAATCAGCAGCATTCTTCTTCATGACACCCCATGACTTGACCACAAGGGCCTCTTGTTGTTCAGTGAAGACCCTTCCTTCACCACCACATGTGCCCATGTCTGTGTTCTTATGAGCAAAGTCATGTTTTGGTCACTCTATTTATGCATTAATCCAAATGGGTTTAGTTTATGGATCAAAGTTTTTAGCTCTTCGTAGAAATGAAAGGCCATGGGAATTTGCTTTTTGCTTCTTTGAATAAAATACAAAGCTACAGGGAGTTGTCTACCAACACTGCCAAATTTGTAGGTTTTTAATTGGGTTTGGTTAATTCTCATTTAGTATTTTATTTGGGCTTGTTTTTTAATTAAAAATTTGTTTTGGATTGGACTCAATAGTCAAACTAGGGAGTTGTTGGGCAATTAATTAATTAATTATTTAATTTGACGGATATCACAATTCATCTCCTCTAGGATAACACACCACATCACTCAATGTCTGGCTCTGATATCATTTGTAATAACTCATAGCAACTGACACATCGCTCAATGTCTGACTCTGATATCATTTGTAACAATTCAAGCTCCGCTAGCAAATATTATATGTTTTTGTCCATTATCGTCAGCCTCACGTGCCTATTAATTTTTATAATATTAATTTGCATCTTAGTAGATGTAACCACTCCTTAAAATATTGATTTCTCTCGAATTTCTTTCACTTCAGTCCTTGGGCTTTTTAAATTTTCAATTTCAGTCAATTTTTATCAACTTTACATCTCAATCTTTTATTGGGAATTTAATTTACAGCCCTCCAACTTCTATTAAATTCCAAACCAGACCCCTATCATAAAAGGATTAGCATTCTACCTTATTGAAAATTAACCACATCCATAGTTCACATCTGGTTTTACCACAGCAGAAGAAAATGGAACTTCAATTCTCTCTTTCACCAAACACCTCTCCTCACCGTCTTCCACAACCAGGATTTTCCCCGGCGGGCACCGAGTTCTCGGTCTCTCGTCTTCTGTCGATGGCTGTTCGATCGCACTGGATTTCTTCAAATGAGTAGTAGCTCTTTTTACTACGATTCGTGGCCCGAAACCAGACATGCTCATTATGGACACAACACCAACAATGGTGAACACTGCCTTGGCTGCTGCAGCTACGAGTGAACCGAACCCGTTCCTCCTTGAGTTTCTCATGCTTGCTTGTTTGCTGGTCGTCAACGACTCGCTTGACTCCCTTTCCATGTCATTTTTCATGTAGCTTAAGGCTACCCCATTATGGGCAGCTTTGCGAGCAGACAAGGATGGTAATAAATGGCCATTGTTTAGGTGGAGAGGGAATGGAAGACGGCTTGGGTATGGAGGAAGCATGAAGTCATGGTTGTTCTTTACTGCCTCCCCAGCAAAGGCAGAAGCTTCATTTATCACATCCAAATGCTCCCCTTTGTACTCCTTGAGCTTGTCAAGTAGCATCTTGCGGTTGTGTTCGATCTCGCTGAGGGCAGCTTCCCGTTCGTATCGCTGTTGTTGTTGTAAATCCTTAAAATGACAAGTGGAACAACATTAATTTTAGCTGGAAGTGTTACATCGTATAATGTATAGCCAAAATCTAATGCTATCAAATATTGTCCTCTTTGGGCTTTCCCTTTCAGGCTTCTCCTCGAGGTTTTAAAACGAGTCTGGTAGAGAGAGGTTTCCACAGCCTTGTAAGAAATGCATTGTTCCCCTCTCCAACCGACGTGGGATCTCACAATCCTCCCTCCTTAAGGGCCCAGCGTCCTCACTGACACACCTAGAGGCACTTGTGAGATCCCATATCGGTTGGAGAGGGAAACGATGCATTCTTTATAAGGCTATGGAAAGCTTTTCCTACCAGACGCGTTTCAAAACCTTGAGGAGCCGTGGGCTTGGGTTGTTACTTATAATTATATAGCTAGTTATGCAAATATATTCAACGAACATTACATCGTCCCGGAGTTTTATAACCAGTAACGAAACAGAACATAAACCTAAGGATTATTCTGATATAACCTGAATTTAGTACAATGATATCTGCTCGGGTTTCTCACGCACATGTGAGAACAAAGCAAACAAGAAAAGATTGGTGCTTCTAGCAACAACCTATCTATATAATAAAAAACTTCCATTGATTATATCAACAAAACAAGGTTTACATCAGTGGTGGTCAATGATAATCAAATTAGGCAAAATTTCGTGACATTCTCATAGTTTGATGTTTTCTCTTGATAATTGCTTCGATTTGTTGCAGAAAACAAGAAATTCATTTTCTTTTGTTTTTCAAGATTGAAACATTGAGAACTGACAAACAAGGAATAATTACCATACAGATATGTTTATCAAAACTAAAAAACAAAAAATGGAAAAGTGGGAAATCTCACGTCGGTTTGAGATGGGAACAAAACATTCCTCGTAAGCATGTGGAAACCAGTCCCTAGTAGACGCGTTTTAAAAACCTTGTGGTGAAACCCGAGGCCCTTAAGGAGGGTGGATTGTGAGATCCCACATTGGTTGAAGAAGGGAACGAAATATTCCTTATAAGGGTGTGGAAACCTCTCCTTAGTAGAGGTGTTTTAAAAACCTTGAGGGAAAGCTCGAGGCCCTAAAGGGGGTGGATTGTGAGATCCCATATTGGGTGGAGAGGAGAACAAAGCATTCATTACAAGGGTGTAGAAACCTTTACTTGGTAGACGCGTTTTAAAAACCTTGAGGGAAGCCCGAGGCCCCTAAGGAGGGTGGATTGTGAGATCCCACATCAGTTGAAAAAGGGAACAAAACATTCCTTATAAGAGTGTGGAAACCTCTCTTAATAGAGGCGTTTTAAAAGACCTGGAGGTGAAGCTCGAAACATGCTAGGTTCAATATAAGACAATATCTGCTAACTAACTGTAGGCTTCGACAAAAGTTAACATATGACCTCTAAGCTTCTTTTCCACAAGTGACAAGCTAAATGGCCACGCATACATCCACCAAATATTTCAAAGCTAATCCTATAGAATGAGTTGAAGTTCAATTCAAAGAACAATGACTCTAACCATGGGATTAAAGGTAAAAGTTCAGATCAGTCCGCAATCATAATGCTTTTGAGCAGAGTAACAAGGAAAAGACAGACAAAGACAGAATATATACTTTAGCTTCACAATTCCAAAGGCCAAAATAGTTCAATACAATTCATATAACAGGAAAAACATTAAGAAAAAGCAAGCAAAGCATGTTTGAACAATATCAAAGCAAGGAACAAGGTCTCATTTGGCAGAACAGAGCAATTCAATAAGTAGTTTCAAAGCTCAATGAAAAGGAAGATCGTTCTAAATTCAGCAAAAGTAAACAAACAATCTCTTGGCTCAAGAATATGAGAAAATGAAGAACAGAAAAACGAAACCTAGATCAGAACAATCATCATATGATACAATAAAAGCAATTCAAGATCAAAAGCAGCACAAAATCACAGACCAACAAATCAAGAAACATGAAAGAACAGAAAAAAAAAAAAAAAAAAAAAAAAAAAATTCCAATTAAACTTTTATAAGACATCATTTTCATTATATATATATATATATATATATATATATATATATATATATATAT
>NW_019272025.1:2162066-2178732 GCF_002738345.1 Cucurbita maxima | reverse complement strand
GAAAAAAAAAAAAAAAAAAAAAAAAAAAAAAAAAAAAATTATTCCAATTAAGAGAAAACCTGCAACGAGGAGAGCTGAGTCTCCAAGGACTCGAGAGCATCGCAGACACTCAAAAGTCGTTCTACTTCTTCATCGTCCTCCGTATCTCCGACCAGAGTTTTGGAGGCGGAACCGCCGTCGTCAGCGGCTTCATTTCCCGTTCTAGCAGTGGTTGTTGCATTGTGAATGCAGTTGCTGATCTTCAATCGGAGGTCGGTGGCTCTGGCCAGAACCATATCTATGCTGTCTTCTTCCATGGGCGGTGCTTTCTCCGGCTCCGCCTAGGGTTTTGAGGGGAAGAAAGGGAATGCAAACATGGGAAGTGGGGTTTGGAAAAGCACAAGACTTGGAATCAGAATCCGCCAAATAAGTGGTTTCTGGTGGCCAAATTAGAAGATTACAAGCGACTCTTGTGCTCTATATGTATATTGATTGGCCGAAGTGATTCCCTCCACGTTTATAGTATATGTCATAATTGTTTAAATTGCATTGGACTTAATCTTTTCAAATTCTACATTAGTCCAGGTGTGGCTTTCGTCCGACACTTCCTTTCAAACCAAGTATGTCTTCCTTTAATCGAGGCTCTAACTTCTTTTGTTTTGAATTTATGGTTTCTTAATCATTTTTTACTATGCCTATTTCTTTTCTTTTGGAGTCATTTGCTTGACATTTGAGAATTCTATTGACATAACTCTGATACTATGTTAGATGAACACAAGTCTCCACAATTGTATGAAATTGTCTACTTTAAGCATAAACTCTCGAGCTTTAGTTCGGGCTTCCTCAAAAGGCCTCATACCAATGAGGATAGTATTATTTAATTATAAACCCAGTCGAGATGTATTGTCTACTTTAAGCATAAACTCTCGTGCTTTAGTTCGGGCTTCTTCAAAAGGCCTCATACCAATGAGGATAGTATTATTTGATTAGAAACCCAGTCGAGATGTCGGACTTTCATCTAACAAAACTTATGTATCTCCTTTGAATTTTAAAAAGTTGCATTAATGTTTTAAAAATGTTAAAAGGTTAAATTCTAGGTATAATAACCATTAAATAAAATAAAATAAGGTAATTAATTTAAAACTAATTCTAAATAATATTTAACCATTAATTAATTTTAAAAAGTTATTTTTTCAAAAAATTTGGTAGATTTTCTAACCAAATTATTTGTCAATTCTCAATTTTTACTTCAAATGTAATTTGTTGCTCTATTATTTTATTTTAAATTCTAATTTAAATTGAAACATTTGAATAGGATTTTTTAGTTATTGTTTTTTTTTTTTTACATCAAAGTGTGAGAATATTTACAATAATGTAATTTAAATCAAATTTAAGTTAATTATCCTATAAAAACTTCCAAATTAAATATTAAACATTTGATTTATCATCTTTAAAGTTAACAATTTCAAAATTAAGTGTTAATTCAAGTTAAATGATTCATCATTTATGAGATAATATTGCATTCATAGCTTCTAATCAATAAAAAACTTTCTATAATTCTTATATTCAATAACTTTAGTATATGTCGAGAATTTAAATCTTTGAACTCAAAGAATTCTATCGATTATCACAACCCCGAAACAACTAATTATGAAGAAAAGTCCAAAGTGAGAAGAATATTTCCTTAGTTTAGCCATTGAAGAGGCATCAATCAAAGCTAAAGAATAATAATAATAATTCAGTCCTAACGCGGAAAGTTTTAAGTCAAAATTTGACTAGTTAAAATATATATCATCGATATAAAAGTTAAAGTTGAAGAGTCGAACATTCTACCACTAAAACCTGCCAAAAAAAAGTGAAACTTCAAATTATAAACTACATAAAACGTCAACATAAGCATAAATCAACTAGTTAAAACACATTTCAACCAAGGAGTTGAAGGTTCGACTTCACTCCCACGTGTTTACCTAAAAACAAAACCATGAAATGTGAAACATTCTAACACCTATAACCCGTCAAAAAAGTCACACTTCCACTTATAAACCACTAAAAATGTTAACATTGACATAACTCAACTAGTTAAAATATATATTTTCAATCAAGAAGAAGTTGAAAATTCGACTTCGCTCCCATGTTTTTTACTAAAAACAAAATCATGGAACATTCTAAGAGCTATAAGCTGCCAAAAAAGTCACACTTCCAATTATAAACCACTCAAAACGTCAACATAAGCATAACTCAACTAATTAAAATACACATCTTCAACCAAGAAGTTGAAGGTTCGACTTCACTCCATGTGTTTAACTAAAAACAAAATCATGAAATGTGGAACGTTCTAACCGCTATAACCGCCAAAAAAGTGACACTTCCAATTATAAACCACTCAAGGGGTCGAACAACTAGTTAAAACACATATCTTCAATCAAGAAGAAGTTGAAGGTTCGACTTTACTCCCGTGTTCAACTAAATTAAAAACAAAATCATGAAATGCCAAAGATTCCAACAGCTATAACCAGCTTTTATCATTATTTCTTCCCCGTAAAAGGCAAAGATCAGGATATGACCAAAAACAGATCACCAGAGACATGGAAATGTTCATGGCACACGACATGAACTTCAGGAAACATCAAATAAAACACAGCATAGAAATTTGACTTCCAGCAAGAGAGAATATTAGACTAGAGCTCAAAATGCATATACCCTCTTGTCTGTCTCAAGCTGAGAATTAAGCATTTACATTCCAAATACCATCATCAAATCCCGATATCACTGCTATGTACAATTTGCGGATTTTCAAAAGTAAAGAACGTGAAACTTAAAGATAATTCTCTTTCAAAATATAGCTCAGCCGAAGACAATATATTCAACCTGAGACAAACTTGATAAACAAAGAGTAAAGAGTTAAAAATACCTAGGATTGCCAATCCTCGATTGCCCATCCCCGTGCTAACGAAGCTAATGTTTTATGTCAGATCTGTACAACTATACGTTATAAACTCGCAACTTCCAGAGATCAGTTTCTATCAACAACCTCAGCAGGTAAGTTTAGATCGAAGCAGTTGCCAGTAACGACTTCGGCTCTGGCACGCTTCCTAGACGAGCATCCGTTCTCATCGGAATTCAAGCTACTCAGTCTATTCCGCTCTGACAATCCTCCTGCATTTATACCATCAGTAAAACTTTTATACCCAGTATCTATACAAAGCGGTATTGCAGGTAGTTTTCTTTATATATTGTCTCAGAAATTGACTGAAAATAATTCTAAGAATTCCACATCAAATAGGCCCAAAATAAAGATTTATCTGACTAAAGAAAGACCAAGCAATGCCCAATAATCTTGATTTAGAGATGTAGATGATAAATGCATATTTTAAAAAATAAGGGACACTGTCAAGAGACAGACGCATTGAGATCAAAATTTGAGAACTGAGACAGACGAATCGAAATCACGATTTGTGAACCAAATAGGGATGAATAAAAAAGTGTAGAAAAGTACTCTCCACTTTACCACTTGTTCCACAGTCTGATGGCAGATATTTGTCTGTATTATTTGCTTTGCTGTTCCAACAAGCAGAAAGCTCCAGCGCCTTCTCAATGCCCTTCGACTTGTAAGGAGCAATATTGTGGATACCCAGTTCAAGTGAACCCAGAAGATCATTCTCAATACAGTCGTACCTGCGTTAGAATAAGACATGACTTCCAAGAGCTTTACACGTTTTTAGAACAGATAGCTCAGTATACTTACATCTTCTTGCAGAGGGTATCGGTGATAACCGACAGATTGATGACTTGCATCCTTATATCCATTACCCTGTCTTTCGTGTATTGATCAAACGGTTCCTCTAAAAACTTGGAGAGCTTCTCAACATTTGCCTCAAGTTGCTGCTGTTGGTCCTCAAATAGATGCTGCCTTATCTCCCTTTCCTCCTGAGTCATCTCGTCTTTGAATAGCTCATCCCCAAACATGTAGAACGCAAATGGGTAAGAGTATGATAGAACCCGCCTTGATCTGAAAAGTCTACACAGTCCATTGTTTACCCAACTAAAATCTCTGAGCATAGATTCCTTCTCTTCAGAAATCGAGATCTTCTCTTGTATGGATTCCTTCAATTTGCTTTCAAGCTTAAAAGAATCTGTATGAGCTTTGTATCGATTATGATAGTGCATATAACGGTACAAATCCCGTTTTGCTCGCTCAGCTTTCTGTTCTGATTCTTCTTTGTAACGCCCACAACTATGACCAGAAATACTCGACCAAGTGTGCTCTCGACCAGTGGCTCCACCACACAGCCAACTGTACCAGAAGGATGGGAATTAGAAACTTAGACCCACTTAATAAAAGTAAAACAAGGTGAGAAGAACATAGCTAAAATAGAAACAAGTAGCTGGTTAAGAGATGAAATTAACTACTGCGGTCCATATGCTAAAATTGAAGTGTTTATGAAAATATTATTCAAATGAATTTTATTGTAAAGAATTAACAATTGGAAAAAGAAACAGTTCTACTATCATAAACTTATGTCTTAAGCACTAAATGCTCGACTTTTATGAATTTATATTCAAATTGAAGCAAGGTTTAAGTAATTATTTGGTGAGTTAAAAGAAAAAATAACCATCTTTCACACATCATGCTTCGCACCTAACTAAACTTATTTCCTTAGATCATGGAGATTCGTATTTTTACAGAATCTATAACCAGCATAAGGCTAAAATGATTAAATAAATTATATTGAACTTGTTCAAGTGAATGTAGAAAAATATTAGAGTGAATTATGGTATTTCAAACCATAATATTCAATTGAATTTTTTCCTATTCTAAGTTTCAATCAAAGTAATGGAGATGGATTAGGTAGTACTATCTAAATAAGTAACTGCAATCCTTCTTATAACTTGCTCGAAATTTCCAATATACATCTAACTAATCTATCATCTATAAAGAAAAAACAAACCATGATGTGAGATCATTAAAATTCTATTGATAACAAATTAGCAAATTCCCAAAAGGTAAGAAAAAATTATTTTAAAAAATCACGAAGATTATTGACCACTCACAAATTGTTTGAGACCTCAAAAAGTGGTGCACTATTATATGAATCAATGGCATATATTAAAAAGACAATAGCAAAGAAAAATAATTTTGTTCATCGAAAGAGACAGAAAGGGCACCAAATGACTAGATTCTTCAGAACATTTTCACATCAAATGAAATGCAGAAAGTTACTTCTTCAAGGCCGCTAAAATCATGTATGCTTTTCAAGAGAAGAATTTAGATGTATGACCATTTGTCTTATATCGAACCTAACTATGAACAGTAAGTATCTGACGAGTACCACACTGGCCAATACTTGCAGTGTCGGTCTCAGTTTCAGCAAAATATGAAAATGAGCTATCTGCCTCAAAGTCTCGCCAATATATGAAAGGGATCATCGCTATCTGAAAGTTTGATTTCAGGTCTCATATATAAGTAGTTTTGAACAGAATGCTCCATTTCACCCATTTACTGAAAAAAAAAAACTATAACAAAGAAAATGATTAAAAAAATAGTATAATCTTACCAAAATGCTTGACCACAGATGCAGCTGACGAGATTACAGCCTCCATTCTTCTCCACAGGTTTGTGGCACTTTGGACAGGGCTTTGTATGAACTGTAATCCAGTTAACAGTTTCAGATTCATCTCGGCACTTCTTAATCCAAAGTTCCCACATCAAACATGAACACGGCGAGTGAGCATCTGATAAGCAACTGAAACAAAACTGAAGACCACAAGAACATTCTACTTCACAGAACTCATCATCCTCCACGCGTATAGCATTGCCGCAATGAGGAGCGCTTGGACACCACTTGACTCTTTTGTTATCCTCGATGTATGATTCAAGAAGGAAACGATCAAATTTATTGGCAAGATCTGGATGCCTTTTACTGACTAGATTCCTAACAACAGCTTCATCACAAATTGCATTACATTTGTGGGCCATGCATCTGATTCTACGACTCTGACCCTCATTTATTTTCACAATGAAATGTTCAGTCCAACCTGAAGCAAGAAATAAAGCTCAGCCAATTATTAGTCATTTATACGGACTTAGCACAATTTGATTCCATAACAATTGCTTACAACTAACATCACAGACAATCTTTACAATATCAGTTCACAAGGCCATTTGAAATCTAATTTTAGAGGGAAATAAAAGGCTTACAGTTATTGCAAAAGCAATGACCACAATCCACTCTTGTTGCATCATTGCTATGTACTTCCTCCATGCAGATATCACACATCACCACGGAGGAAGTCTCAGAGGAACAATTACTTCGATTCTCAATCATAGTAACACCAGCAGTAGCAAACAAGTGACCTTTCCCTTTCTCCACAAGTACTGCAAACAATTTCTCTACATCCCATCGGTAATGAATGAGTAAGGTCCGAGCATGGTGCTCCCTCAATGATAGTAACTCCATTACTCTACGCATGTCCTCCTTCTACACGAAAACAAAACGGCCCTAAAATCAGATTCAAATAACGAAAAAGAACCCATGAATCCAATGAAAGAATAGAATGAGATAAAGTGTCTTTTATATGATGGGAAGAACCGGTGCTAAACCTGTGCAGCAAGGAGAGATTCCTTTGTAATAACCTGCAAACAACAAAAAGGGTTGTCATAAGCATGATTGATTAGAAAATTCACATGAATCTCAACAGGAAAGAAATTCCAAGCATTATGCACCAAATTCCGCCGCCCCATCATCACAAACTTGGAGAAAAACCTCTTTTTTTTCAGAAGAGTAATAATAACAACAAAAACAGTAAGAGTCCAAAAAACAAAACAAGGAGCGTTATATTTCAACCCAATCAATTCATTCCCTGCTATCACCACAAAAGAAACTCACTAAAATTGAAACCAACAACAAGAGTTACAACTTTCAATCAGCAAACCAAGTAATCAATCGCAATTAGAATCCCTCCTCGTACCAAAAAAAATAGAATACCTTAGTCGCGGGACCTTTAGAAACCCACTGAATTTCAGAGTCCTCGTTCTCGAGACCCTGAAGAGACTCACGATCGGAGTCATAGTAGTCTTCATCGCTGCTGATGCAGTCCTCCATTGAAAAATTGGCGAAAGAAATAGCGAAATCGAATTGGGGAAATAGAAAGACAAATTGAAGTCAGATGGAAAAAAATAAAATAAAAAAGCAAAGCTCAGTTGGTAATACAAGTAAGAAAAAATATCAATCGATAACGAGAGAGATTCGATGAATAAATCCGATCCGGAGAATCGGGGAACGCCGGAGAACGTTTCCCTCCGGGGAGATCGTTGGAAAAGCCGGCGAAGAGAGTGAAAGGACAACGACTAAATGGCAGTCGCTCCGATGAAGTAAATAAAACAAAAATTAAAAAAAATAATTAATTTAAAAAAAAAAAAAAAAAAAAGAGAGCAAACTTGTGAGCGAGAAGAGAAGTCCGGAGTCCAGAGAGAGCAAAAGCAATACTACGTCGTATTATTGCTTACGGCAAACGACGTCGTTTTGGTCCGATGAAATATCCGGTTCATGATTGCTGTAGACGCTTGGTATCTTAGAATCTTTTGTATTTTTTTTTTATTTAATGCTAAATTAATAAAATATTTTCTGCTTTCATTCAATAATATTCTTAAATTTAAAAATAAAAATAAAAATAAAACTATAGTTTATTTGAAAAGTAAATTACTTTTAGTTTATTTTACTTTTCCACTTTTACTAAATAATGTTATTTAATGTTACCATTATATTTATTCTAAATATTGTAGAATATAATTTTACGGATAATATTTTTCTTTCGAAAATATCTTTTAAAAAAATATATCTTTTAATTTCTAATATCTATTCAAAAATATTTTTAAATTTTTAATAACTTTAATTTTTAAATTTTTTAAAAATAGTTTAAAACCTTTTTAACTAATTTTAAAAAACTTTTTGACATGATAATCTAAGTGATTTTCGTCCATTATTAAAATTTTAGGGAATTTAATTAGGTTAAAAGTATTTTAAATTTTTTAAAGAAAGTTGAACAATATTAATATTAAATTATTTTAAATATAAAAATAATAATTTTTATTTTTTAATATTAATCAAACTCCTTCAATTATTATTTTTTTTAATCTAAAATTAGATATTATTAAAAACTTTTTTTTTAAGTATATTGTTTTTTTTAAGATAAAAGAGATATTTTTATTTGAAAAATGAGCGAAATAAAGTTCAACGTTCTTCCAAAAGTTCGATGTTTTTTCACTCGTAGTCGTTCCATGCTTTCAACTACCCACCATCTCTGCTAATCGGAGGAGGTAATCTGTAAAGTAGGATCAAGATTCGGTATACCTGTTCATTGATTTCACTATTTTAATGAGTAGAACTTTTCCGGATTTGGACTTTGAATTTGAAACGTAATTTACGAAGCACCAACAATGCTGTGCGTTTATATTTCTACGTCAACGTCCATTCTTCGTTGTTGTTACACCACCGTTTCCCATGGCGATTTCTCTGCAGATCCCCCGTCTTCCCCTACGTGTAGACTCTGTTTCATCGAAGAGATTCTCCGGCGGCGGAGCTCTCCGGTGCTGGAAACCCCTTTTGGTTCGGTGCACAGCTGATTCTTCGTCGGTCAATCCCGATTTCGATGCGAAGCTGTTCTGGAAGAACTTTTCCAGAGGTGAAAACTATAATCGGAAAGGGTTTGAGCATAAGGAGGAGACGTTGAAGCTCATGAGCAGCGAGTTTACAAGTGAGTTTTTGTTGTATTTGAATGATGATTTTAGTGTGTTGAATCCTCGTTTTGTTGGTGCCAATTTTTCTTTGTATTGAATGGCTTAGGTGAAGTTGTGAATACTCTGAATGAAAATGGGAATCGGTTCACTTGGGGGAATGTTACTGTCAAATTGGCTGGAGCTTATGGCTTTTGTTGGGGAGTGGAACGAGCTGTGCAGATTGCTTATGAAGCGAGGAAACAGTTTCCGAGTGAAACGATATGGATTACCAATGAGATTATTCACAACCCAACTGTTAACAAGGTCCTTTTGATGGTTTAACTTTTCTTGCCTTTACTGTTTCATTGGTTACACAATGATCACAAATGTTCTAGTACATACTAAGGGTGTGTTTGAAATTACTTTCCAAGTGTTTTGTAGCACTTAAAATGTCATTTGAAACACTCTCTTTCGGTCTGTGCTTGAAAATGTTGAGTTGTTGTTAAGTTATTTTATTTAGCGACTTCAATACATAATGAAATGGATACGAAAGAATGATCCATGTTGTAGTAGTACTGTAAATATTTATGTAGTAAAGAACTTCTCCCGGTTAGGAATCATGACCCTCAACAATGGTATGATTAGTCCACTTTGAACGTAAGCTCTCATGGTTTTGCTTTTGTTTTCCCCGAATATCCTTACTTATAAACCCATGATCTTCCTCTTATTTAGCCAACGTGGGACTACTCCTTTCAATAATCATCAACAATCCTCCCCTCAAACGAGTTACACCATAGAGCCTCCCTTTCGGCCTATGGAGCCCTCGAACAACCTTCGCTTAATCAAGGTTCGACTTCTTTCTCTGGAGCCCTCAAACAAAGTACACCCTTCATTCGACACTTGAGTCACTTTTGACTACACTTTCGAGGCTCACAACTTCTTTGTTCGACATTTGAGGATTCTATTGACATGACTAAGTTAAGGGCATGACTTTGATACCATATTAGGAAACACGACCCTCCAGAATGGTATGATATTGTCCACTTTGAGCATAAGGTCTCGTGGTTTTACTTTTGGTTTACCCAAAATAACTCATAACAATGGAGATAGTGTTCCTTGGTTATAAACTCATGATTTTCCTCTTAATTAGCCAATGTAGGACTACTCCTTTCAATAATCCTCAATACTCCCAAGTTTAGATCGTACTCTTCCTTATTGTGTTGTTTTATTCTGATTTTCTTTTAGGGTAGCCAACAACATGATGTGTTGAATGAAATATCTTACTGTAACTGTTCGGAAATTCTATGTGTCTGCAGCGTTTGGAGGAGATGGGAGTGTACAACATTCCTCTGGAGGAAGGAAAGAAACGATTTGATGTTGTTAACCCTGGAGATGTTGTGATTTTGCCTGCCTTTGGGGCTGCAGTTGATGAAATGCTTGTTCTGAGTGACAAAAAAGTTACGATTGTTGACACAACTTGCCCATGGGTTTCCAAGGTACTCCATCATTTTCTTGTCATTCACAATCCCTCCGAGTACCATCATTGAAGAAAAGTAAGGGTACAGTGTAGCTGTTGATGCTGAGATTACCTCTGCATTTCTTTTGTATAGGTTTGGAATGCTGTTGACAAGCACAAAAAAGGAGAATACACATCAATAATTCACGGCAAGTATCATCACGAAGAAACCGTAGCAACTGCTTCGTTCGCTGGAAAGTACATCATTGTGAAAGACATGGTAGAGGTAAATCCTTGGTACTTTTGGCTCATAGCATAAGGAAGCATTTTAAAACTAAAATCTGAACCGATGTCAGGCGACATATGTATGCGACTACATTCTTGGGGTTGAAAGTAATGGATTGATCTCAACTAAAGAAGATTTTTTAAAGGTACATGTTAGTGATTTGGTTAATGGAACTTGCTGATACTTTATGATATCGCTCATGATATTAGTCGTGTTTCTGGCTTGTTTGTAGAAATTTAAGTCTGCTGTGTCAAAAGGATTCGATCCAGATAGTGACCTCATGAAGGTTGGCATTGCTAATCAGACCACAATGCTCAAAGAGGAAACAAAAGAGATTGGTAAATTTTTGGAGCCATTGATTTGTTAGAAACTCGCAATCTGTGAATCATTGATCTTATGATTCTGATAACAGGAAAATTGATCGAGAAAACTATGATGCGGAAGTATGGAATTGAAAATATTAGTGAACACTTCATTAGTTTCAATACGATCTGTAATGCTACTCAAGTAAGTACTCCATTCTTCTTACACAGCAGTTGTACATGTTAAAGTTGTCGTGTAAAGTGTTGATATTGTTCGAAACGGATGAGATGGAAGTTTACTACTCGTAAGGGCCTCGTGTCCGTTGATAATAGGCCGATCTTTCTCGTAGTAATGTACAAAATTATGTATTTACGATAAAATCTGGTGATGGTGATTGGTGGTGTTTTTCCTTAGGTGCGTCAAGATGCCATGTACCAGCTGGTGGAGGAAGATACGGATCTCATGTTAGTTGTTGGAGGATGGAACTCAAGCAACACCTCTCACCTTCAAGAGATTGCAGAGGCTCGAGGAATCCCGTCGTACTGGATCGATAGTGAGCAACGTATAGGGCCAGGAAACTCGATATCATACAAGCTCAAAGTAAGTATGAATTTAGAATGTTGATCTAAAGACTACTTGGCATTTGTTTTTCTTTTATTGTGAGATACCACGTCGGTTGGAGTGGAGAACAAAACATTCTTTTTAAGGGTATGAAAATCTCTCCGTAGAAAATGCGTTTTAAAACCTTGAGGGGAAGCCCAAAAGGGAAAACCCAAAAGGATAATATCTGCTAGCAGTGGGCTTGGGCCGTTGCAAATAGTATCAAAGTCAGACACCGGGCGATGTTTCAGTAAGGAGGTTGAACCCTGAAGGGGGTGGACACCAAGCGGTATATCAATAAGGATGCTGGGCCCCTAAAGACGGTGGATTGTAAGCTCCCACATCGGTTGGAGAGGGGAACAAAACATTCTTTATAAAGGTGCAGAAACCTCTCCCCAGCCGTTGCGTTTTAAGACCTTGAGAGGAAGCCTGGAAGGGATAGTCCAAAGAGGACAATATCTGCTAGCGGTGGGTTAGGATCGTTACGTTTATACTCATGTCAACTCGTTGAATTGCACGACAGCACGGGGAGTTGGTGAAGAAAGAAAACTGGCTACCTGATGGGCATATTACCATTGGAGTGACCTCCGGTGCCTCTACACCAGATCAGGTAAGTTAAAAGTTGGTCAAACCTCGGAATGTTTTGTGTCTGTGACTGAGATTTAACTTTTGTGAAATGGGTTAAAAATTACAGGTTGTTGGAAATGTTCTTAAGAAGGTTTTTGAGATCAAAGGGGAAGGAACTGCGCAGCTTGAATAGCTTGGACAAAAGCAAACTACAGAGTATAGCGTTACTGAACTGTTTTCTTTTCCTTTCTTTTCCATTTTTGTTTGCTAGATTATGTTTATGAGATTAAAAATAGTGACATAATAAATAAACTTCACACATTTATCATATAAAATAATCCTTGCAAATGCTTGTCAAAGGAATATCTTGAAAAGCGGAAGTGAAGAAGTAGAGATGTCCATAAGGTGGAGCGGGGACAAAGAAACCTTCTTGACCCTATCTTCTATTTCAATTGTCATTAGGTAAAATATAGAGGTTAGTTTTATATAACAAGGTCGGGGTGAGGTCAAAGACAGGATGGAAAATAGAATCTTCACCTACCGTCCCGTCCCATTTAGCGGGAAGAAATTTCTTTCTGCACCCCCTATTCTCTATCCAATTAAAGATCCTCCGCCCCTTCTCTACGATTCCAACTCCGTGGTTAAATGGACATGTTTATCGATAACGGGTAAAACTTATGGATTAAAATAAAAATTATATTTTAATCGATAAATAAGTAGAGGAAACCATGAAAATTGGTATTGAAGGTATTTTCGGATTGAAAATAAGTAGAGGAACAATGTACGTCCCCACTTACATTAGGTTTATCACTTCTTTTCCCTCATCGAAGAACCCAGAGGAATCTAGGAGGCTGCTGATAGCACTGCTGCGACGGTGGCATCGCGATGATCGTCGCCACCCTAGGGTTTTGGCGAACTGATTTGCATAAACCATTTGAGATTCCTCCTCCTCAAACTGCCCTTGGCGCTATTAAAATGAGCAGCTTGTTAGATGAAAGTGTCCCACATTGGTTAATTTGGGGAATAGTCATGGGTTTATAATCTAAGAATACACTGAAAAGTGTTCTAGATTAGTTAATTTAGAGAATGGTCATGGGTTTATAATCTAAGAATAACTCTCCATTCGTATAAGGCTGGGAAATCCAAATCAAAACCATGAGAGTTTATGTTCAAAGTGGACAATATCATACCATTGTGGAGAGTTGTGTTCGTTCGTCTAACACAGTTGACTATCCCGAGCTCACCTGAGGCAGTAGGAACAGAAATCCAGCGTCAGGAGGCTGCTCTCAAAGTAGTTTTCCACGAGCTCGAACAGCTACGGGTTTACATTTAGAGGATGCATCTCAATGATAAAATAAATAAATAATTAACTAAAGGTGTAGTTAACATCAGCTGGAATAGCTCAGTTGGTTAGAGCGTGTGGCTGTTAACCACAAGGTCGGAGGTTCAAGCCCTCCTTCTAGCGCTTTTTATTTTATTAGTCTCTTTATTTTCCCTGCTGGACGGTTTGTCTCTAATATTATTTATTTTTAACTATCCTTAAATTATATACTTTTTAAAACAAATTAACACTTTTAAATGTTCAAATCTCAAAATTAGTCAACTATGAATTTTTTTTTTCTTTTTATCCAATTTGGAAAAATAAAATTAATAATTTACATTAAAAGATTATATTAGCATTGCTTACAATTATTTTCTTTAAATGTATTATAAGCTTAATATCGAGATCAAAATGATATTTACAATAGTTATCAATATTTAAAATATTTTTTTATTTTTATCAATGTGTAGAATATTTTTCAGATACACATAGGACACGAATTTGAATGTGAAATGTTAATAAAATTATCGACACATAAAATGAAAATTTTATTCCACCCTTCAATTCTAAAAGCTATTTACAAGTTGAGCAATTAGCATAAAATTTTATTTAATTCTTTCTTTTTTTTTTTAATTGAACTATATATTATGGATTAATTAACTTATTTTATTTTCAATATTTTACAATTGGAATTTCCTTTGGAGGTGACGTTTAAAAAAATAATGGAAAAAAAAAAATAAGACCAACCTAATTCAAAATGTTCTCTTAAACACAACTTGAGAGGGAAAAAAAGGGTACAATTTCATCTGAATAATTGTATTTTGTGAAAATTATATAAGCAGATTGACCAATTATTCAGAAATATCAGAAATTGTATTTCGTGTTAGAACAGGTGGTTTTAAACTATCATATCGTGTCGTGCAGATATTTATATTTATAGGTTCGACGTTGACATAAAAAGTGATCATATCGTCAACTAAGCATTAAAAAGAAGCAACAAAATTGTCATTTCATCTAAAATTCCAATATGCAAAAGAAGTCGAGCTCAAATTATAATTCAAAATCAGAACAAAAAAAAAAAGAACTAAGCTCTGCATTCTTACATTGATCTAGTTCGCATCTGCAAAGTTGGTCATTACTTGTTGTATAAATGAACAATAGTGAAGATGAAGAAGCCAGCCATCTGCACACAATTTAATTCTTATGATTTATACCAATTTCAAAGCATAGAACTGCACATTAAGAATATGGAAGAATAAACTTTATGATATTGATAATGATGAAGAGCTTATTTACCTCTTCTAATCGTTTCGTAATCTTTGTTTTTTAGAAACGAAACGTATTTTTTAAAACCCGTGAAAATACAGAACTAAGAAATAAACTAAAAACCGAATAAGTATTGAAAGGTTAATGAATCTAAACCTGATGTGATTCAGAAAAAGATTCAATCAACATGGCATAGATATTCAAACGGAAAAAGGGTCAAGAGAGTGCAATTTCCCATCTCAAAAAAACACATAAAAGAGGCGTACCATTGAAAATGCTGATCCGTAGTATGGATAAGCTGTGGGAATGAATCTTTCATATTCATTGTGCCTAAAGGGTCTCACTGGAATCTGCAATTTATGAATGTTCAAGTAATAGACATTAAGTTTAACAATGGTTCTTTATCAGTAGATGAAGAATGAAATAGTTTACTATTAGAGGTGCTAAAGGTGTGTGCACAGCGTAGAGGCACGAGTAAGTTCTAAAATAGTGATCAAGTTCCATTTCAAACAAAGAGCAATTGCATAATATCGAAAATGGTAATTTTCAGAAAGCTAAAATGGATTGCATCAAGATAAAATTCGAACATTACCTGCTTGGATAGAGATAAGGTAGTGTAGCCAAGTTTTTGATACTCGACCTTGAACTGGAATACTCCGTATACATCTGGAACTTTGAAGGCGGTATGATAACGACCCTACAAGAAGAAGTAGCTATTAGTATTTGGGTCCAATCAGATTCATAGGTAAAGCGAAACGAAAAACAGTTATCAAAAAGAAATCCATACCTTGTTGTCGGTTGATAAAGTTTTTAGAACATAGGGGCTCATCATGTAAAACTGCACTTGAACATCATCAGTGACATATGGCTCCCACGCCTTACCCGACCACTCGTAAATCTCAACTGAATATTCCTTTAAACAGAATCCAATGGTCAGAAGAACCCAAATATTTCCATCTCATTCAGAATTTATTTAGCCTACCAATTCATCATTAATCCTGTACATTGCTGGTTCATCAGCTTCCCCAACTTTGTGGTGCCTAACATTCACAGCCTAAAAACACAAGCATTAATTGCCGATGCGGCAGTTAGAATTATAGCATCTACAATCTGATTTCTAGAACAAATTCATACCGAGTAGAAAATGCCAAAAAAGTTAAATTGGAGTTTCATGTAAGAAAGCCAAAGAAATGCCTCACCTTAAGATGACCTCTCTCATGGAAAACCCAGTTGCTTAGTGCAATTGAAAACTGCTCGTTGCCTGACTTAGCATACCTACCACAACATAATCTCTTAAACAAGTATATTCAATAGTTCATAAGCATGCTAAGTACTAATAATTGCTAAATGATCAAAATTCTCGTCAATGTTCAGGCAATATTCTTAGCCAAAAATTCCAATCCAGTTTGTGGGACCAAACCAAGAGTTCATTAATAATTTATGCAGCTACATAATTGTTTTCCACCATCCATTAGATAATATTTTTATATATAACGGTTGCACTAAAAAAAAATTTACTAATGAATCATTTTCAAGTTCAATTTACGAACCAAGGACAGCAACCATCATTCCACGTTAAGATGTCATGATGATCACCAAGACATCAACCATGTCTGATCAGAAGAATAACGGAAAGTTATAAAATCTGATTAAAGTTTCTACATCCACTATGAATGTTTTTATCAAGTAATACAGTCTAGTTCATGCCGACTTACCTTGTTGGACTTCCAGCCTTCTGCACCCCAGATTTAAAAAATCTATAAACAAGAGAAAAAAAATATATTATTAAGAGATCCTGAGAAGCAGAAGAAGAAAAGAACTAAAGTTAGTTCCGGGAAATAGGTTAGAAGTGATCCCTACCGGTTGCTAAACAAACTTAATGATCCAGATATCAAAATCCGGGCATTGTTTCTCGCCTGCAACATAGAAAGAACTTTTAATTCTTTTTATCTTATCTTTTCTTTTCTTTTCTTCTTTTTATTTATTTATTTATTTATTTTTGGGATAAGGAGAGAACTTCTAATTTCTCTCTCTCTTGAACCCTCTCCCTCTTTAATGATTATATGAAATTATACTGTAGGTCTGTGAAAGAGAGAGCACAAAGAATAGCTGGTAAGAAATCACCCAGTACAAAAATTTGAAAAGAAAAAAAAAAAAAAAAAAAAAAAAAAA
>NW_019272025.1:2144828-2161932 GCF_002738345.1 Cucurbita maxima | reverse complement strand
TTAAAAAAAAAAAAAAAAAAAAAAAAAAAAAAACTCTTCATCAAGAGGCCAATAAACACCCTAAACTCTAGTCAGTCTCATTTTCTAAAGATGCATCAACTAAATATATCACAGCAAAAAGATGCAAGGCCAGCATGAGTTTTAATCAACAAAAAATTACAACAATCAAGTATTTGTACATCTAAAGAAAAGACAAAGATTGCTCCCTGCCAAATGAATAAAAATGAGAGGCCTTACAAACTTATGAGACCAGAAGAAAACTAAGAAAATAATGCCGATAGTGTTAAATTTCGTACTTGAATAACCAAAGTTTAAAGAATTAATCTATGTCTCGAAATCAAGAGGTCCTTTGAAAGCAATATAAAAGCTAAGTCCACCAATCACACACAAAGGTCCCTTGTTGTGACTATTCAAGACTTCATCATTTTGTTTATCGAACTTCATGCTCCAGTAACATAGAAACAAACCATTAACAGAGATACATAGCAAAAGCAGAAACTTAATAAAAAAATTGACCTGAATGACCGAAACCAGAGAGATAGCAGATCCTGTTAGTTGTGGAGGACTTGAAAGCTTGGACTTTGGGTTGGCAGAATAAGCTGAGGGAAATGCTGAGAGAGCTTTTAGCACCTAGAGAATAAAAGAAGAGAGCTTAACACATAAAACTGGTCATGCCAATCCAGAGTAATGTAGTAACTTCCTGAAGCTTTAATTAGAACCACATTCTTTGAGGAAGTTGTAAAGTAAACACTATCCAAGTATCTTACCAAACTATTGGCAGGATTTAAAGTATGGGCGATCCCCTGGAAAAGTATAGGAGCCTGTGTGGAACATTCATTCAAATAGTAGTTAGAAATAAGAATTATTACCACAATGACAGTTATAAACACAAAATAGAGTTAATACAAAATGTTAGAATTCAAGACCTAAAGTAAACGAAAATGCAAACGAGACCTATTATCTTTCCACATGATCATCTTTCAAAAAATATAAATAGCACTTGCCTCAATTTTCCGGCTTCCCACAATAACATCAGACTCGATCAACTCATCACTTGCAATCAATGTGTGATCACCCTCGGTCTCTGATACCGCATAGCCTGTGTGGTCGATCACTACAGCAGCTGGATCCTATGGCATAATATTTCTCATATAAGTACATGAAGTTCAGAAACGCGGCAAATTTCTTATAAAAATGAAGGAAGGTTCACAATTGTGCTAAAGATAAAAAGGTAACATGTTCTAGATATCCACCAACCTCATCAAAATCAACACCACATTCAGTGGCAATTGCTCGGATTAACTCAGATCCATTAGAATCAGCAGCAAGAATTAGATCATGGCCCGAATCAACAAAATCCAGTACAGCAGCAGGATCGATGGATCCTCCAAAACCTAAAACACCCAACGAATGAAAATGTAAAATCGATGCAATCCATTACGAGTAATTCCGGCTACCTCAAAAGACAAGAACTGAAAATTAATAAACGAAAAACAATTGAAACCCCAGTTGACCTAATGTCTCCAATTTCCTAATGGAAAACATAAAAAATACAAGAATTCCAACACGAAACCTTCAGATGAAGAAATTAACAAAGACTTACGTTCAATTGTTGGCGCAAACAAGATCAATGCGTCATAGAAATAGCGTCCATATCTCTGCAAGGCGATCTTAGGGTCATCAGCGAGCTTGAAATCGAGGTCGAAACCTCGAGATTGAAGGGACTTGAAGAACAAAGAGTGGGAAGATTTGATGGCAAAGTCATCGAGTAAAACGAGGATTTTACGATCTGTTGGATTCTCGGGGGAGAAGGCGCCGCAGAGAAATGGAAGAACAGCGATTAGCGTAAAGAAGACCACGGATTTCGACATGGCGCTAGGGTTTTAGGAAGTGGCACGGACCGAGAGTGAGATCAGAGATCGTCTTTCCAGTCGTTCTGTGAACAAAAGTAGTCTGCAGAAGAAAGTGTATTTAATGTTTGGTCCCAATTTAATGTATAATCATAAAAACGCCCAATAATTGTGAAGAAATTGCCAAATGACCCCTGAACTTCTAGAAATCCAAAATAAACCACACACTTTTTAAATTTATATTTTAACCAATTTCGCAAATTCTATATTTTAAAAATCAGCCTGTTTTAAAAATATCCTTAAACTTATAATAATATTTTAAAAATAACTTTACCTTACTTAAAACATAACATAAATTTTAAAAATATAATTAACTGTTTTTATCTTTATAAAATAAAGTTTTAAAAAAAATTTACCATTTTTTAAAAACATTAATGAAACTTTTTTAACTTTTTAAAAATTTAAAGTTTCTTTTTTTAACTCGAGAAAATTATTAATTAAGACCGTTATATATATATATATATATAAAGTGTAGAAAAGTTCGTGCCAAGAATTTGATCCTCGTAAATTTTTCGCAAATTCCCATAAAAATAAATGAAAATTTTCACAGTAATAAATATTGAAATAGTAAATGGGGACGAGGATAAGGAAACTTTTCCCATTCCAGCTCCGATCCGTAGACCGTCACAAATTGAAATCATTTAATTCAAACGTAATCATAATTCAATTAGTCAAAGTATTACGTTATACTCGAACTTGTCATATGAATCCCGAACGAGGTAGAACTAGACGTAGCTTTCTTTTTTTCAACTCAACCCTACTCGAGTTTCAATCTTATCTTCATCCTATTTTTGGATTTTAGGGAATATAGGAATGGAAAAAGAGAGAAAGGGATAGAAACTGTAACTTTTGTGTGAAATCTTCAAAGAGTTATCATAAAGAGGAAAAAGAGAGGATGGGTCAAAGGGAGAGATAGATGAGAGAGAAGAAATACTTGTCACGATCATTTTATATGATAACAATAATGAACTCGAATCATTTCGGGCAAAGCTAGAAGCTGCTACACGACCTCGAACTCTCACTACTCTTTAGAGTACAATATTCCGCTGTTGCACAAATATATCAATTAGGTTAAAAAAATGTCAATGACTATTAATAAGTCAGGAAGCTGAAGCTGCTACACGATCTCTAACTCTCACCCTCTAGAATACAACATTCCACTATTGCACGAAGATATCAATTATGTTAAAAAAAAATGTCAATTACTATTAACAAGCTCGAAGCTGCTGCACGACATCTAACTCTCGCTATCTAGGGTGCAGCACTCCATTGTTGCACGATGATCTCAATTATATAAAAAAAATTATATGTCTACTGTTAACAAGCTGGAAGCTGTTGCATGACCTCTAACTCTCACTATCTAGAGTACACAAGTTGGTAGTTGCTACACGACCTCTAACACTCACCATCTAAAATACAACACTCCACCGTTGAACAAAGATGTCAACTATGTAAAAAAATATGTCAATTACTATTAACGAGCTAACTATGCAACCCCTAACTCTCACTATCTAGGGTGAAGCACTCCACTATTGCACGAAGATGCCAATTACGAAAAAAAAAAAAAAAAAAAAAATTATATATCAATTACGGTTAACAAGTCGGAAGCTGCTACACGACTTCTAACTCTCACCATCTAGGGTGCAGCACTCCACTGTTGCACGAATATGCCAATTAACAAGCTGAAAGCTAATGCACGACCTCTAACTTTCACCATTTAGAGTGAAGTACTCCACTATTGCATGAAAAATGTCAATTACTTAAAGAATTATATGCAATTACAGTTAACTTGTACCCGAATAAATTCATCCTCTAAAAATATTAAATATTTGTGAAGAACAAAAAAAAAAAAATCTAAATCTAAATCTAAATCTAAATTTCAGTGATTCAAACAAAATCCATAGCCAGAAAGAAAGAGATTCCTTTTAACTCATCATTATTCAAAAAAAGAGAGTAAGGGAAGCTGAAAGTGACAGCCAGGGACCAAGCTGGGAGAGTAGAGAAAGTGAGCTCAACGAAAATGGCAACCTTCCATTTAAAATCTCCCAAAAACTATGCGATTCAAGCTGTCCACGAGCTTCATCGAATTCAACAACACCAATACCAACACCAACACCATTGACTGTTAGCTCCTTCCAAATTTCCTCTCAAATCGCCTCTCATTTTTCCCTTTCTTTAATACCCACTTTCAAAAAGGACACTCGTTTCTGCTACCCCTTCGTCTCTGCTCTTCCAGTCACCCACACGCTCCCCCAGCCCCTTTCGAGCTCTGAAAATGGCTGCCACTGCCCTGCTTCTCTCTCCCTGCTCCATTTTCCATCTCTGATGGCTCTTTTACCCCTTCCAAAAAGGTTCGTCGCACTTCCACACAAATGGGTTTCGATTATTTCATCCATTCCCCAAAAGGGTTCTCTTCTTTTCCCCTAATTTTTCTGTATTTCTTGGTTTCTTTTGCCATTTTGCTTTCTGGGTCTCTTCTGAATCTGATCTAGCTTCCTCTGTTGAGTTTTTGCGTTAATTAACTCGTTTTTCCACATGGGTTCTGCCTTTTGTGCTTCTTCTTGTTGTTTTAAGGACATATGAAGCTAATCTAATGCCCACCCACCATTTGATTTCTTATTGTTTGGCTGTCAATTTCTTCGCTAATCTTGGATCTTGATATAATCTAGTTGGATTTGGGATTATTATGCCTAAACTATGATTCATTTCATGACGAATTGTTCTTTGTTTGAACTTACATTCAGCATTCTTTAGCAGTTAGAATGTTGAGATTGAAAATGCATTGTTCATACACTGTTCACTTATTTTGGCCTAGCTTGCTTGTGGAACTGTATAAGGAATCTTATGGGAGGAGTTCATTGAAGGCTCCATTAGGAAAGATCCAAGAATGCTTGTAACTGGAAGGGATCTATTGTGCTGGATTTGCTCCTGTTTTCTTGGATTTATAGAGACATTGATATGTCCTAGATAGAACTTCTACTTGATTGATGGGATGGGGGAACATGGAGAGCTAGAGACTTGATTAGATCCCAAGAAAGTGTTAATGCTAGCCTTGTGAAAGATTAGGGAGAAGGAGGACGATTCTACTCGTTTCTGCTCGATAGATCAGGAGTCCCTTGATTTACTACATCCTTGGGGACTTGTCAAGAGGAACACGAACGATTTGTGCTGTCCGAGGTTTTGGTTCTTGTTCTTGTTTTAAGAATGTAGAGATAAGTTTTTGGTTGATTGATGCGGTTGAATTTTGACAAATACGAGGAGAAGTACGATTCTACTCTCCTTGATTTACTAGTCCTTGGGGACTTGTCAAGAGGAACACAAACGACTTGTCCTATCCGAGGTGTCGGTTCTTGTTCTTGTTTTAAGAATGTTGAGACAAGTTTTTGGTCGATTGATGCGGTTGAAATTTGACAAACTACGAGGAGGAGTATGATTCTACTCGTTTCCGCTTGATAGTTCTTAGAGCCACTTGATTTACTAGGTCCTTGGGGGCTTGTCAAGAGGAAAACGAACGACTTGTCCTGTCCGAGGTGTCGGTTCTTGTTCTTGTTCTTGTTTTAAGAATGTAGAGACAAGTTTTTGTACGACAAACTAGTCTACATTGTTGCGATTTCGTACTTTGATCGGAAACAAACTCAATGTAAACATGCTACTTCAGAGTGAATCCTCTGGCTTTTCATTATAGCTTAATGAAGTAAATGTGTACTTTTGTTTCCAAACGTTACAGGCTGAGCCTACCTGCCAATTGATTCCTGCTTTCACCGTCAACCATGAAAGCTCGATCTGAGAACGGATGGCATTGCATCAAGTCTCTTCACTTTCGAGGTAAACCAGCCAGTGATTTGTGCTTGTTGGAGAAGGTGAAGACCTCTGCCGGTACTCCAGGCGAAGCGCCGGTTTATCTCAATGTGTATGACTTAACACCCGCAAATGGCTATGTCTACTGGGCTGGCCTCGGTATATTTCACTCTGGTGTTGAAGGTTAGATTATTTCTCGATCATATTGTCCTCTTTGGACTCTCCCTTTCGAGCTTTCTCTCAAGGTTTTGAAAACGTGTTTGCTAGAGAGAGGTTTCCACACCCTTATAAAGAATGCTTTGTTCCCCTCTCGAACCGACGTGGGATCTCACAAAGCGTGTTTACGGCAGTTCATTGCAATTAAGTTGATTCTTGTCGATGTTCTTAATATCATGTTAGTTATGTTTAGCTATGCTAAGAAGGCTGTTGCTAAACTCAGCTCAAGAGCTTATACAAATATTCCCTTTGGACTGTTCGTGTTTTTTATTTGTATATCATTTAAGGATGTTATTATCTGTGTTTTCAGTTTACGGCATCGAATATGCCTTCGGAGCCCACGACTACCCGACAAGTGGCATCTTTGAGGTCGAACCTCGAACATGCCCCGGCTTCAAGTTTAGGAAGTCAATTTATATCGGTACGACTTGCTTAGACCCAATCCAAGTTAGAGACTTCATGGAACGTCAAGCTGCAAACTATCACGGCAGTTCATATCACTTGATCGTGAAGAATTGCAACCATTTCTGCGAGGATATATGCAGAAAACTAACCGGAAAATGCATACCGAAATGGATTAATCGGCTTGCAAGGATAGGTACACGGATCCTTGTCTCGCTTGCTCGAAATGCTTGTCATTTCATGCTCGATCCTATGTCATGTTAAAACAGGACACCCTTTGATTATGCAGGTTCAAAATGCAACTGCATACTCCCCAAGGCACTTAAGGCGACAACCATGGAACACGACCCGAGCTTCGAAGGACAGGACAGCGAAAAGAAACGGCTAAGAAGCGGGTTCAGTTGCTTATCCTCAATCTCCATGAATCAAAAGGAAGTTTCAATATCTTCACTGTTTCTACACTCTCATTATAAAGGCTGCCTACCTCCATGGGAGCTGAAAAGATCCAAAAGTTGGTCATTCAAGTAAGGAGAAGACGACCGACCTACCTACCCCGACGATCCGAGCTAGCTGACAAGTTTCTTATTCCAGCTTTCGAGATAATAGCCATGGGAGCTAACCGGTATGAGCTTTGTTTCTGATCATTGACTTGGGGGATAATTCATTCATGATATTTCCATGGCTATGGTCTTTAAGAGATGATCGAACGCCTCGTAAGGGTATGTGAGTTGGATCGATTCGAATTTTGGAAACTGTTCGTATTTATTGTGGATCTTCTTGATCAATTCTGGCTTGAAATTGAAAAGGAATGATGTTTTGCTTTTTGGTTGAACTGGAAAGTAGATCATTATAACTGTCCAAGATCTCTTTGACAACTCCAACTCATAATTTATTAGTCATTACAACTTTATTTAGAACATGATTTTATTCCCACTAATATTCTATTCTCAGATCTTTCCTATAAATAAATCCATATAATTAATTCAAGCTAGGTGGATGATACACAGTCTAGAGTTATACTTAGAAAAAATACATGCAACTTATTTGTGGTTTTATGGTAAAAACGAAGGACGTTTTATAAATTTCAATTAACCTCTGAACTAAAATTCTTAAAAATAGGACCCAAGTAGGTTCCATATACGCGCTTGAAATTACCAGATCTATTTTATGTCTAATAGAATCCCGAGTCTTTCAATTTTGACCTATCCGAAACAAAATTAAAAATCAAGGAATTTACAGGGAAATAAAGAAAGCAGTAAAATGGTAAGTTTTTACTCATTTTTGTTTTCTTGCTAGTGTTAAAGACATTCTTTGTCCATATCCTGTGGAAAATAAGAATCATTGATGTGTGAAATGAAGCCAAACAATATGGTGCCAAGAAGATTTTATTGAAGCATGGACATGATGTCCCCTGCAGAAACAGTCTTAAATTGCATACAGGAACTTGGAGGCAACATCTGTGCCCTACAGTGACGCTCTGAATTATTGGGAACTCATGACATCACATACCCTACAATCTACATTAATAAGGGCATATGCCCTACAATCACTTTATAATCACACAAATACCTGTTTTTGAGCATCCTCTACTCCCTTTGTCTCTTCCAGATCTACCATCTTGCTGATTGCATCATCTTCTATGAAATTAATAACGCGTTTGGAATAATCATATTCAATTAATAAATCGCCTGCACAATCAAACATTTAAACTAATCGCAATCAAACATTTAAACTAATGCATCATTTATAGTTAGTTAACTAATGATCAAATGAGTTCGAGGTCATTCTGTGAGATCTCACATCGATTGGAGAGGAGAACAAAACATTCTTTATAAGATGAGAAAACCTCTCCATAGCAAACACGTTTTAAAAACCTTGAGGGGAATCCCGAAAGGGAAGGCAAGAGGACAAGATTTGACCGTGGACTTGGACTATTGCAAATGGTATTAGAACCAAACATCGGACAATGTGTCAGCAAGGAGGTTGAGCCTCGAAGGGGGTAGACGCGAGGCGGTGTGCCAACAAGGACATTTGGCCCCAAAGGGTGGATTGGGGGGTCCCACATTGATTGAAGAAGAGAACAAATGACAACGAAGACGTTGGACCTCAAAGGGAAGTGGATTGTGAGCAACACAAGGACATTTGGACTCAAAGGGGGTGGATTGGGGGGTCCCACATTGATTGAAGAAGATAACAAATGACAACAAAGATGGTGGGCCCCAAAAGGGGAGTGGATTGTGAGATCCCACATCGATTGGGGAGAAGAGTGAAACATTCTTTATAAGGGTGTGGAAACCTCTTCCTAACAGAACAGTTTTAAAAACCTTGAGGGGAAGTCCGATAGAGAAAACCCAAAGAGAACAATATCTGCTAGCGGTGTGCTTAAGCTGTTGCACCTTAGGAACTTGTCAAACCTCCAAACTAAAAGCATCCCTATCTTAAAACTTCATAAATCTCAAGGTTCGAAAGTGTACCCTTATACGTGACATCAATAAGTTAGAGCTAACTCTATAAAGCTAATTGAAGGATATATTATTAATGTGATCTCACTAACTTTGGCTAGGGGGAATTCATTATACTCATAGAGAGTTCAATATGGGAACAAAGTTATAATAATAATTGAGGCAATAACTTTGGCTGCATAGAAGGACAGTGCCATCTGCATCTCACATTAACATAGTCTACCAACTACCTATAATGCAACCTACATTATCTGCCCCATAGCCAACTTGTGATTTAATGGAATGGTTTCAAGTCTCACGCGCCATATTACCCATAGGCCTATGATTCAATATAAAAGGTGAAAATGAAAAATAATGAAAAAGATGAAGAGCCTCCTTCCTTTTGTTCCTCATGGGATCAATAGAAGAAGAAAAAAGTTGTGATTTGAAAAACCTAACCCCATGCTCCAGTCACAAACTGCATAAAGAATGAAGGAGCAAAGGTTTAGCGATTGGTCCAAAACTAAATAGAAATACACACAGCTGCGCAAACATTAAGGTCATCAAAAACCAGAAATAGAAGGAAGCTGAGTGAGCTACATAAACGACATAGAAAGTAAAAAATTAACCTCGATTTATAGTCCACAAACAGTGAGATGTATACCCGCAATACAGATAAACAAAGCTAAACCCAAAACATACTTTGGCAAACTCATTGGTAATTATGCAGAAAATAAGTTAGAGTTGATCAGATTAAAGAAAAAAATGGAGGGAACAGGAGGAACAGAAGAGAGTAGTCAAGAAAATTACTAATAAGCTTAGGCTTGCCTTTAAGATTAACCTTGAACAAGGTTCCATAACCACAGAGCAACCAAAAGCATGTTTTTGTTACGCGGGGGAATAACGGGCACGAATATTCTACAGATGAAACATTCGTAAATTCATCACAAGAAATCGGTATCACCTTTGAAAAGGAACCTCCAAACCTGAAATATATTATACTGGAATGAAGTAAAGAGGCGGTTCTTTTCCTACTAATCAGAAGATAACATCAATTATGTATAATTTCGTTTCATTTTCAAGCAGAAAACCTACCAACTTAAGAGTTATTAAATTTCCCAGCTCCCATCTCATGGCAGTCAAGGGACCCTCCTAAGAACATATTGTCAAATGCAATGCAATTTCGTATTCCCTTGCATACCCATACAAAAATTTTCTAACCTCATTGCATTCAGGTATCCTATTGTCTATGAAACTGTCATTTCATCAGACAACTTCTGATGCAATGAACAAGAATCAAGTATGAAATCTTCTTCGAACTCCAATTTCATCAGAATATCTGTAAAATTATATGTCGATGTAGGGTACGAGGGTATCCACTAATGGCTCAGGGTTATAGTGCCTGACCCTTTGAGAAGGATTTTGAGAGAGACCAAGGGAGAGACAGAAATTCGGTTTGTCGACTAAATGCCATATGAAACATGAACAATGCAGCAGAATCACTTATCTGTTCCAATTACTGCAGGCATAACCAAGAAAAAATTGCAATTTACTGAGAACAAATTAACATAACAGGAACTGCTAAGCAGCTAATTTAACAAAATCAACCGCTCCTAGACTGGTGAATTGCAGTGGAATCGAATAACGTAAAATTCAAGATAATTCACAACGAGAGTATAAACATGAAGCAGAGCTCATCTAAATCCGCAACGGAACAAGAACAGATCTATTTCCCAAATCGAACACAACTTCCAAGGGATGATACACATAGAATAAATAGATCAGGAAATAAACTAGAGGTCGAAATTCGGATGGGATAAAATCGCGTCATTTATCAAGAGTGAAAACATTAATCCAAACCCCCACAAGAAGAATCAACACAATTGAGTTGAAACAGCTTAGAGAATAACCTAAAAGTCGAGCTTGAGTTCTTCTTTCTCGTCGGAAAGGTAGTGAAGAACATAGGGGGTGACTCGAATTACAGCAACCCATACGCCAAACATAGCAACGTGTGATCGGAGTTGCTTGAGAGCAGCAGCCTTGTCAGGCTTGCGCATAAACATTCCTGGAAACATTTTTCGCCGAACAGAGGAATGATCGAAAATCGACGATAAAACCCTAGAACTCTGATTTGGGATTTTCGACTTGGGGTGGGTTTAAGGCCGAGTCCCACCATATATTTTACATCAAAATATTCATAATTTTTTTTTTAAATACTCCTAATAAAATTCTT
Source organism: Cucurbita maxima (assembly GCF_002738345.1). NCBI lineage: Eukaryota > Viridiplantae > Streptophyta > Magnoliopsida > Cucurbitales > Cucurbitaceae > Cucurbita > Cucurbita maxima. The sequence continues at coordinate 2,150,932 of NW_019272025.1, read as the reverse complement.
AAATCTTTTAAAACAATAAAAATGGTTAATATTTTATTTTTAAAATATTCTTCAATTTAAAAAATTAAAAATACTTTTACTGTTACTAATTTATTTGAAAAAACTGATCAAATATTTTTTTTATTGGATGAACAAAAATAATTTCATATCATAGATTATTTTTTTAATTAAAAATTCATTAGTATTTTTTGAATTACATTAATAAAAAATTTGAAAGTTTAAAATTTTTTAAATTTAGAATTTTAATTAGGTTTATGATCCAAATTGATATTTTAATTTAAATTAATAAAATCGAGAATAAAAAAAAACTTGTCCAACCCTTTATTTAATATATAATTGTTTGTTCGGATGATATTTGTTTCTAATTAAATTATAATTTTAAAAATATAAATAGTTCATCAAAATATATAAATTATTTATTTGTAACGTTTATATTTACCTTCCAAAACTAAACTATATTTAAATTTTAAATATTTTTAAAATTATTGAAACTAAAGAATTGTCAACTAGATTTATTTTTTTAAAATTTAAAAATTAGATAAATATTGTAAATTTGGTAATTATAAAATTAATAATTTAAAATTTTATTAAATATTAAAAAAAAATACACACATTTTTTCGATAGTATTCCAGAGGGAGAATTTGTATTGGCCAACCTATTTTTAGTGCTCCATTATGTAAAAAGTTGCCCTTCACATCACTATCAACTTTTGACCCAAAAATTTATTTATTTATTTATTTATTTATTATTAAAATTAAATTTATTTATTTATTTTTTTTTATTGACTTTGTGGCTGTGGACTCTAATTGCACTGGTTCTCATACATCCATTCTATTATCTTAATTATTTATTTTATTTTTAATTAATTATTTATTATTATTATTATATTTTGTTTTACGTATGAATGGATTTTCCTTTGACATCAAATTTCATGGAAAGATCCCTACTCTCTCTTATGTGGGCCACCACTTTTTACTTTCTGTTCCTCTGTGCCCACATCTACCCACTTTCTCCAATCAACATCTGCCACGTGTCTTCCACCTCCCAATCTTTTTGAAAGCAAATTTTTTTCCATTAATTCAACTAGAAAAAACTTTTGTCCTATTTCATTATTTAAAATTAAAAAAAAAAAACTTAATATTCTTTTCATTTTTAATCACATGAGATAGGTATGATATCATTGTAGCATCATAGTTTTTCTATCTTTATACTTTCCTTCCTAAATTTTTTATGATAAATAATATTGAATATAATTTAAGTAATATATCGAGCAATTGTGTTCTATTATGATGTGAGAATATGGTTGAATAAGTACATGTTAGCGGATTCTGTAACAAGCTAGCGTGATAGGTCAGACTTTGCATTGGTGCTGAGTTAATGATTTGTTTGAAGTGGTGTTGTTAAGTTTAGTTAGACACCTACTCGAGTAGTGTATCTCTTTTAAGTGATCGAAGTTACGTCTTGGATAGACTTTAAAGGTTGTTTGGGTTTGGGTTTGGATAGGACGGGAATTTAATGAATTTGAGATATGTTGGAATTATGTTTGATAATATATTGAAAGGAGGGTTGGTGACGTGGCAATAGACACATGGAAGATTGGAATGTGATGGTCCGCAGAAGATGAAAACTCGAGGGCCTTAAATTCATGAACAGTGACGTGTCACTCACCCAATGTCCTCGTCGACAAATCGCATGGAGGACCTAACAACGAGTCAAAGGATCCAAATAAACCCCCCTTCTCTTCTATCTTCCCTCTCCATTAAACCCTCTCTTTTTCTTCCCTCTCTGCAACAAAATTCACAGTCCGCCATTGCAGCACCTTCCATGTCGACCGCCCCTTCTCCATCTCCATCTCCTTCTCCTTCCCCTTCCACCTCCTCCTCCTCCTCCTCCGCCGCCGCCGTCAATTTCCCTCCCCCCTCATCCTTACTGCCGGCAAAGCTCCCAGTCGACTTCAGCCCTCCTCTAATCGCAATGGTTGTCGTCATCGCTACGGCCTTTCTCATCGTCACTTACTCTCGCCTCATCTCCCGCCACGTCATCCCTCCAATCCTCCTCCTCATCCGCCGCCACCGCCGCCGCTGGCGGCGGTGGCGGCGGAGACGACGGCGCGCCCGATCTTACCTCCCGTCCTCCTCCGGCGGCGACTTGGATTCGCTCCCTTACGATTCGCCTTTCTTCGAGCATACGGATGGCTTCCACGTGTTCTCCCCGTACGGCCTCGACGAATCCATCATCAAGACGATTCCACTCTCCGTCTATACTGCCAAGAGTCGCCGTGACAGCCGTGACCGTGAGTGCGCCGTATGTCTTCTGGAGTTTGAAGACGACGATTACGTCCGAACGCTTCCGATTTGTTCTCACGCATTTCACGTTGATTGTATAGACGTATGGCTTAGATCACACGCGAACTGTCCTCTATGTCGCGCGGTGGTTTTCAGGCCAGAATCTCCGTTCACGCCGGTTATGGCAGCTAGAATCCGGCCAAGCCTCGACGATACGATCTTACAGAGCATCGTACTAGAGCCGCTAGCGGAAGGTCCTATTCCTAATCGAGATTCTTATAACGCAACAGAATCGGAAATCACGCCCTACGTTGATGAACCAAGGAACAGTAATTCGTTAGAGGATCAAATGAACGGGCGAGATTTCTTACTGAAGCGATCGTATTCATTCGGATTCGAACGAAGCTTGGCGTCAGAGAGAATGATTCTGGAACCGGCAACCGCATCGCCATGGAGGTACCGCCGTGGAAGCTTCTGGAGCAAACGGCCATCACCGTTCGGATCTCTACCGAAGGCGAGAGTGTTCTCATTCCGATACTACAGAGGAATGAAATCGCCGTTCTTCAGACGACGAGGAGGATTCTTTCCGCTATCGGAATCAAGCTGGAGATTCTCCAACGGCGTAGGCGGAGGTTCATCGAGACGAAGCAAGTCGATGACAAGTCCAATGTTTCTCCGATCGTCGGTAACCAGCGGAGGAGCAGCTACGTTCTCATCGAGCCGATTGAGATGCGGAGATCCCGAGGCATTACTATCACCGGAGAGATTCAACCGAAGATGAGAGAAAAACAAGAAGAAAAAAAAAAAAAAAGGGGGAAAATGTGAAAAATAGGAGAGGACACGTGTGCGGACATGATGAGGGAGAGAGAGGGAAAAAACGGACGGTGGGAGATATGGCGGAGGAAGAAAAGCGATGCGACGGACGGCGGAGGTGGACGGAAGAGAGAGAGAGAGAAGGGGAGGTGGGAGGTGTTTAATGAGAGCTGTCTGGCAATTTTGTAGGGGTCATTAATGGGAGGTGGGGAGGAGCATTTAATGAAAAATTGACGAGAGAGCCCTCTCTCTCTCTCTATCTCTAACTTTAATCGATGAACCACTGCCGGTAACAGGTTAAATCCCGACTCTAACATATTCATATTTAATGCCCCATTTTTTTATTTTCTTTTTTTCTATTTTCATCCTCTCCTCCCTATTTAGGATTTTTCCTTTTCCTTCTATTTCTTTTTGCTCCTTTGTCTCTTTTCATTTTTCCATTAGCTCCTTAAAATTTTTATTTTATATTTAATAAAATAATTAAATTCCAAACTTTTGAAATTTTAAAAAATGTTAGTTTAGGGTTATGTTGTATATTTTTCCGTTTAAATTGAGTTCAATTTTTTTAAAATTTAAAATTTTAGATGGGTTGGTTGGTTTATTTTTATTTTAAATCTCAACCGTTATACTTTATTTTCAAAATTATTATAAAAATTAAGAATATTTAGCTTTTTAAATAATTAAAGAAAAAAATTAATTTATTTTCTACATTATTCTAGAAATTAAAATTTTCAGTATTTTAAAAGAAAGGGTAACTTAATTATTTTTTTATTTAAAATATATATTTTTTACCTATTTTTTTTAAATTTGGAATTTAATAAATATTTTGAGGATTTATGAATTTTAAAAGTTATTAGTTAGTGGTGGGCCAAGATATCTATAGAAGAGGATCCAGCATTAACTTTGTTACAAAACATAAAATTATAAGGTGAAATAATTAATGATTCCTCATTTATTAATTATCAATATTTGGTAGTTGAATTATTGTTACCTATTTATTATTCTTTTACTAATGTTGGTTTAATTTTAGGAATTGGGTCTTGGTTTTTGGGATTAAGTTTCAATTAATTAATTAAAAAATAATTATGACGAGATTTTTTTAATAAAAAAACTAATTAATTATTTTAAATGAAGGGGTAAGAGTATAAAATCTTTTAAATTTATGGACCAATCGAAAATTAAACTCAAATTTTAGGGGTAAAAATGTAACCTTTTAAACGTATGAACAATTGAAATAAATCATATTTTAATGTGTTTGAAATGTATTTTAATTTTTTTTTTATTTAGGTTAAACTGTAAATTTGTAAATAAATACAGTCTCCCGATGACAGATTATTATTTATTTATTTATTTTCCTCCTATATTCTTCCAATAAAAAAAAAAATTGCTTAATTTTAAATTTAAAATATAGAATTACATTTTAAAAAATATAGAATTTTAAACACGTTTCATAATTCAAATTTTGTTACGAGTATATTTTTTATTAAAGTTTAGCGATATTTTTAAAACAAAATATAAAATTTAGGATTATTTTTATTAATTTAGCCGAGTAAATGAATAATTATATAAAAAAGACTTAAATAATTTCAAATTTTAAATTATATAGAACTATATAATAAAAAATAAAAAATAGAATTTAAAATTTTTGTGAAATATGAATTTGAATAATTACTGAGAATACGTCAACCCATGTGATTGGTCCTCGAAAGAATAAAAAAAAGGGAGAATTAATTGTATGAAATAATAAATTGTAATTTTTATTTATTTTTTATTTTTTATTTTCTCTGCCAACCTTCATTTAAAGGCCGCCTGAAAAGGATGCATTTAATTAATGTGCAACCTATTGGGGATTTCATTATATCTACCTTATTTAATGTCACATTTACCCTCTTTGCTTGAATCAATTATCTTATTTTATATGATTATGGACTTTTTAGGTTAGGAATGTTAATTTCTAATAAACCTAAAAGACTTTGAATTATCGGGAAAATAGGATGTCTATATAACTGACCGTGTTGGGTCGAAAATTCTCATTTACACTTGGAATGAGGGAGTTAGAGGGAGAGAGATTTCTCCTTGTTCGCCAAACAGTGTCGAAATTGAGGATTATATTATTTGGTCTTGTTTTTGCCCTGAATCTCGACTCTTACCAAATCTCAGTTTGTCATGTCATTTGTCAAAAGTAGTCTTGATCAATTTCTGTGGAGTTATTCGAATCACAAATTGTAAAATGCGTCAACCCAATCTGTTTTTGCTCCTTATTTCGTTTCGTGTGTTTAAATTTGCATGCTAGAGTCATTCAAGTGTCTTCATCAAGCTATCTTGTGGAATAATTTGAATCACAAGTTGCTAACAGTCATTCGACTTTGTGGAGCTTTCATCTAATGCCTGATTGACACTAAATTCGGTGAGCATTCATATTTCATATGAACAAACTTAACACGAATGCAAATTAAAATAGAAGGTGGATACACAGACAAAGAAGGCATAGTCGTCCCTAATCCGCTCGCGTTGACATCACTAAACGTCAATTAAAAAACTATCCATTTAGGAACTCTTAGCTAATAAAGTAAAATTAAGAGGTAAAATTAAGAGGTAAATAAATTGAACATAGGTAAAAAATGAAACAAATTGGTGTAGTTTGCTGAGAATTTAATGCCATTCATCACACCCACCTCAACCATCCTCCCAACGCCCCACCTCTGGTTTAGATCAACTGTAATAAAGCCACTACCACCGGACTTTTTCAGCAACCCACCACAACAAACAGAGCAAACCAATCTTCCGCAGCCGTTTCCTTTCAAATTCCGGCCGTTTTCATGACAATGCCGACGGCGTACACGGTGGCCGTGGAGGATGCGACGCCGGAGAGCGGCGGACAGCCGTCGGCGGGGCCGGTTTACCGGAGCATTTACGCTAAAGATGGGCTTCTCCAGTTGCCGACTGGGTTCGAATCTCCATGGCAGTTCTTCAGGTTTGTTTTTTTTTTTTTTTTTTTTTTTTTT
>NW_019272025.1:2123483-2144709 GCF_002738345.1 Cucurbita maxima | reverse complement strand
GGTTTTTTTTTTTTTTTTTTTTTTTTTTTTTTGGATTTAAATTCTTTAAATGATTTTATCTGATATTTTTTTTTTTCCAGAGCTAAGCCATTGGGAACTTTCATAATTTATTTATTAAAAATACACATTTTTTAAATATATATATACACATATATATTAAAACAAATTATAAAATTAATAAAAATAATTTGGAAAGTTTAATGATATAATTAAAATTTATTTTTTTAAGTATTTTTAATTTTATACTTTAAAAATTACCATCGTCATAGTTTACTAATAATTTTTAAATTTAAATATAATTCAACCATTTAAAAATTAAATGTTTACTTATAAATTAGGAAAAACTTCAATTTATAATATAAATTTTGAGTTGGTATCAATTAAAATTTTAAATTAATAATTTTATTTATTAAATCCTAAATTTTTATTGAATTCATTTTGACTATTTATTTACGATATTTAAAGTTCAAAAATTATAAATTATAAATATTAATTTAAGATTTTAATGATTTATTATTCATAAAAAAAAAAAGAAAAATATCCACGAAATTGAAGCAACTGCGAAAATTTAAAAAGGAAAAAACGCCATAAAATTTCGAGTATGAGAGTTGATCATAATCAAACGCGCCATCTGAGTGATCGCGTGAGATTTTGATCGGTGAAACTGCGGCAACCAATATGATCTCGTTTCTTGCAGCGATTCCGTCAAGAGGAATCCTGGTAACCGAATGCTTGGTCGTCGGCAAACCAACGGCGATTCCAAGGTAACAATTTCCGGCGAACTCTGAACTTGAAACGAGACCTTAAAGATCAAATTGAGTTATTGGAATTGATTCCATGAGTTTTGCAGGCGGGTTCCTATGTATGGCTCACATATCAAGAAGCGTACGATTCTGCAATCCGGATGGGTTCTGCTATTAGAAAGTGTGGCGTTAATCCTGTAAGTCCAAGTGATGTTCAATGAAATGTGTGTTCTTCGAAGTTCTAATATTGCCTTAATTTTTCACTGCATCAAGTGGAGCTATGTTTTGCCCTATCGTGACTGGTTCCTTATTTTATTTTCTAGGGAGATTGCTGTGGTATATATGGATCCAATTGCCCTGAATGGATAATTTCGATGGAGGTAAGCAATTTTGTGTTTTTGAAGATGTATATGAGGTTGAGATTTAGGGGGAAAGTCACCAATGTGTGAGCTAAATCCGCCAATTCTGTGGGACTGTTGGCTCATTTCCCTTCTTTTCAAGTTTTTCCTTCTGAAGTTATCCCTCATTTGTTTTGAATGTAAAAAACTATTATCGAACTCAAAAGCTTAAGCTTCTAGTGGGTTAAATTATAAGTTTAGTCCATGAACATTGAGGTTTGTGTCTATTTGGTCCTTTTAACTTTCAAAAGTATCTAATTATGAGATCCAACATCGGTTGGAGAGGGGAACAAAACATTCTTTATAAGAGTGTGGAAACCTGTCCTTAGTAGACGCATTTTAAAACCTTGAGGGGAAGCTTGGAAGGGAAAGCCCAAAAAGGACAATATCTGCTAGCGGTAGGCTTGAGCTGTTACAAATGGTATCAGAGTCAGACACTGGGCGGTGTGCTGGCAAGGACGCTAAGCCGTGAAGGGGGGTGAATACCAGGCAGTGTGCCAGCGAAGACGCTGGGCTCCCGAAGGGGGGTGGATTGTGAGATCCTACATTGGTTGGAGAGGGGAACGAAACATTCTTTATAAGGGTGTGAAAACTTCTCCCTAGCATACACGTTTTAAAACCTTGAGGGGAAGCCTGGAAGGGAAAGCCCAAAGAGGACAATATCGGCTAGCGGTACACTTGGGCTGTTACACTAATGAATTCTAGAAATTTTTAATTAGTATCTAATAACTTTTGAAAAAATGCTGATTTTTTTTTTAGAACAATTGATCTACTAAATACAAATTTGAATTTTATTTTTAAAAGAACCATGAACTGTCAATTTTCTGTTTAGTAGATCCATAAATTTTAATTTTAAAAAAATTCAAAAGGTCATGGACTAAATTTATAAATTTGAAAGTTCTAAGACCAAATAAATAAAAATCCCAAAGTTTGGAGACTACACTTGTAATTTAACCAAACCATTATTGTTTTAATTTGATACCATACTGAAAGTTTAATTTAATATGTTTGAGCTCTCATCTCATCTACTTTGTTGCCTACAGGCCTGTAATAGCCAAGCTATCACTTATGTACCTCTGTATGATACACTAGGTATGGTTCCTTATTCCTCCTGGCATCTTTTGGACTTTAAGAATAAGAGAATAGTAGTTTAAGCGCCTGCATTGACATTTAAACTGTTGCAGGTGCTAATGCTGTCGAATTCATCATTAACCATGCTGAAGTTTCAATTGCTTTTGTTCAAGAAAACAAACTTGCTTCTGTACGTTTCCATGCTGCTAACCTCTTCGTTCTTACCCCGTATACATAGAATTGCTAATTGTTTAAACTGTTCCATGAACATCTTGTTTTGTATTAGTTTGTTTTAAACTGTGAAATGCTAGACACAATAGTGCTTTTGGGATTTGGGTGCTAAGTGCCATAATATGCACAGGGTTTTTTTTTTTTTTTTTCATGAGGTATGCAATGTAATAATAAAACAATTATAATATTGTTATGAAGCATTAGGTATTGAAAAATTTTAAAGACATCAAGACTTTCTGCATCCGACCAATTTACTTCTTACCTTTGTTTTGTATTTTTCCCATAAAAATGGAGAATTGAAAAAGCCCAAATAAACACACACCTTACTGAGATTTTTAAGATATAATTGGTTCTTGCACGAACTCCATTTTGTTCAGTGTGTAAATATAAATGTACAGCTGCAAATTCTTAATGTCTCCTGGACAACATCTTATATCTTTGTATTAAAAGTTTGCAACTGGATAGTTACAATGCTGTGGTGTATTTTGAAAGAAGTGAAAACTTTTTAACCGTAAGATGTAAACCGCCGTTCTCCTTTCTAGCTATGAATTGGTACTTCTTTCCAATTTTTGCTTGACATAAAATGTTATTCATTGTGCAGATCTTTTCATGCCTTCCCAGGTGTTCGACTCAATTAAAAAGTACGTTGCATTAATTTCGAACTGCACTTTCGTTTTAGAGTTTTGTAAATCTAACCATCGTGTGACTTTTTGGTTCAGCTATTGTCAGTTTTAACAATGTTTCAAGTGTACATAAGAAGGAAGCCGAAGAACTGGGAGTATCTTGCTATTCTTGGGAGGAGTTCTATCAGTTGGTACAAAATGTTTTTATCTTGACCATTATTTGCCTGATCATTAACCATGGCAGCATATCTAATCTTTGTTCACTTTGCTCCAGGGAAGCTTGGACTGTGAACTCCCTTCAAAACAGAAGACCAATATCTGCACAATAATGTATACAAGTGGAACCACCGGGGAACCAAAAGGTGTTATCTTAAATAATGCAGCTATAATGGCCGAAGTTTTGTCTGTGGACCACATACTTTTATTGACAGATAAAGTGGTAAGCAGCCAAATATAAATTTTAACCTGATTAAAGAATAGTTGAGTTCTTTAATTACTATGTTCTTATTAGTTTGATTATTGTTCTATCACATTCTTCTCATATTTTGCATGACTGTAGTAATTACACGTTGGTAATCTTACAGGCGACAGAAGAAGATTCATATTTCTCATTTCTTCCTCTAGCCCATGTGTATGATCAGATAATGGAGACCTATTGCATCTACAAGGGTTCATCTATCGGGTTCTGGCGTGGGGTAATTTTGATCAGTTGATATTCTTGCTTTTATGATCTCACCTCCTAATTATGTGAACTTATGTGGTAGTTTGTGTGTTAACTTTGCAGGACATCAGGTTTTTGCTGAATGATATTCAGGAACTGAAGCCAACAATATTTTCTGGAGTTCCTCGGGTCTATGATCGTATTTATTCGGGTGCATAATATGTTCATGTTTCATGTTCTTCATTTAGTAATTTATCCATTGTTTTGAAATTACGTGGTTTATGTAATTTCCAGAACCTTTGTTGTTATAGGTATTCTGAACAAAGTTTCATCCGGAGGTAGTTTGCGGAAGATGTTATTTGATTATGCATACAATTAGTACGTTCGAATTCTGTGTTCAATATACTGGTTTAAGTTACCTGTATTATCTCCTATTGTGTAACTGATAAAGAGAGTGCTAACAGCAAGCTAGGATATCTGTCGAAGGGTGTGCCCCAGGAAAAAGCTGCACCTCTCTTGGACAAGCTTGTATTTGACAAGGTTTGTCATTTATTCTGTTTATATATGTTCATTCAAATATAAAGCTTCTTTACATAATAAAAGTGCTATTCTATTGTGAAAGATCAAAGAAGCATTTGGTGGAAGAGTTCGTCTATTTTTATCTGGTGCTGCACCTTTGCCCAGGCATGTGGAAGAGTTCTTGAGGGTTACCAGTTGTGCAACTTTAAGCCAAGGATATGGTATTCAATATAATATTTATTATTTTATTACCTAATCAAACTAGATTCACCGGAATAATTCTCGGGTCTTCTGAAAAAATTAGTGCCATTTATTGAAAAAACGAAGGCAAAAAATTCAGAGTTCGAAGAGATCATAATGCATTCATAATTTTTTTAATGAGCTCGTATCTTATTGCAATTTTAGGCCTTACAGAAAGTTGTGGTGGATGTCTTACATCCATAGCCAATGTTTTCACCATGATGGGAACTGTTGGAGTTCCAGTTACTACCATTGAAGTAAGGCTCGAGTCAGTTCCTGATATGGGGTATGATGCACTGTCAAGCACACCTCGTGGAGAGATTTGCTTAAGAGGAAGTACTTTGTTCTCTGGATATCATAAACGGCAAGATCTAACAGAAGATGTTCTTATTGACGGATGGTTTCATACAGGTAAAACCACACAGTAATATTTATATTATAATTAGTGGGATTAGAAGGGAGAGTTTCTCGACATATTTTACCCTTTTTCACCATCTCCTCATTTTAATTATACGTTTCCATATCCGTTTTGTCCTTGCGTTCCTTTATGGCAATTGTTTCCTCAAAAGAATTAGTTTCTCTTAATTTTTTGACCATGAAAGCTAAACAAATTAGTAAAACTAGGTTGATCCGCTGAGATCTCAAATAAGGTGTGAATATAGCTGGAAGTTCAGTTCAAACACATCTATGTTTTAGAGATGTGTTTCAATACGTGTGAGATCCCATAGAGGGGAACGACATCGATTGGAAAGGAAAACAAGTGCCAACGGGAACGTTGGGCCCCGAAGAGGGGTGGATTGTGGGATCCTACATCTGTTGGGGAGGAGAATGAAGCATTATTTATAAGGGCATGGAAACTAAACCCTAGCAGACACGTTTTAAAAACCTTGAGGGGAAGCCTAGAAGGGAAAACCCAAAGAGGGCAATATTTGTTAGTGGTGGGGTTGGCCGTTAATCTCTCTCTCTCCACCTGACCTTACTTGTGAACATGATCTTTTCTATAGGTTGTACAACCATATGCTTGTCTAAAACACTTTCTCTCCTCGAGAGAAAAAATGATGCATCTTAATGATTTAAAGAAAGCCAACATCCATAATTATTATAGGAATAATATTTCAAAGTGCTTTATGCTTCAGCACTTATCAATTGACTTGAGCCATTTTCACTTAATTCAACATTCCAGCCCCTTCTTTTGACTTTCTTGATCTATTATTATACTGGGCCACTAGTGTTGGTCTTCCATTCTTTCTTTTTAATATTCATAAGGTCTATGCTAACTTTTGCTCAAATCAACTAATTTTACTGGATTACTATTTGATGCTACAAAAATTTTCGTTTTGGTAATTAGGAAGCTCGTAGAATTTTAAACCCAAGCCTCCTAAGTTATGCACACTTGTTCTATGTGCTCTTGTGACCACTAAGCCTCCTAAATTATGCACATTTAATTATGTTGCAGGAAAGTTAAACTGATATTCTTTAGACGTGCAGCTCGTTAATTATTTTACGTATAACCTTTTCATCATTATTAAATGTGTTTCAACGCTTTTTTCTAATCATCTGAACATTTGGTTTATGAATTCCATTAGCTATTTACTAGAACAAATGTATACATATTACAGGGGACATTGGCGAATGGCAGCCTGATGGATCGATGAAAATAATTGATCGGAAAAAGAATATATTTAAGCTGTCCCAGGGGGAGTATGTTGCAGTGGAGAACATCGAAAACATATTCTTGCAATGCCCTCTGATTACCTCGGTACTGCCTACTGGATAGAAATTGATTCTTGCATAACTGAGATACATTAGATGACAGTTTTGTTTATTTGGATGCTTTCTCAAACATATTGGAATTATGTTTCTTCACTTCTAAAATTTTAATTTTAATCTTTCCATTACTCATTTTTCAAAAAACAATTTCTGTCGCATACAGATTTGGGTCTATGGAAATAGTTTCGAGTCATTTCTTGTGGGTGTGGCGGTTCCCGATCAGAAGGCCTTGGAGGATTGGGCACGGAACCATAATGTGACTGGTGACTTTAAATCTTTGTGTGAGAACCTCAATGCAAGGAAGTATATTTTGGATGAGCTCAATAGCAATGGTCAGAAGCACCATGTATGTACCGTTTAGATGCTCAATTTTGATCAGGATATTACTGTTTACAGACACTTCTTTATCTAATCTGGAAAAATATTTGGCAGCTTCGAGGATTTGAGCTATTAAAAGCAATTCATTTGGAACCATATCCCTTTGACATGGAGAGGGATCTGATAACTCCAACATTTAAACTGAAGAGACCACGGCTGCTTAAATACTACAAGGTATTACTTATCCCACTTTCGGATTAAATCCTTTAGCGTTTCTGCTGTTCTCTTTTATTCCGAGCTTCGTTGCGTCAGTATTGAACCAAACACCTGAGGCTGCTGCGTGATTCAGTGTAGTACCTGTTTATGTTTAATTCGTTGCTGATTTTTTCTGTTGAATTCTGCTTTGGCCCTTCGGCTGTGTTTGAAAAAGCTACCCACATCATGAAAAAACATTTATATGCGTAGTTTCCCTTCTCTCTTTATATGCGCCCAAGTTAGCCAAAGGAAGTGCATATAACTTTACAATTGGCTGTGATTTGAGATGAATAGATATATATTTTTTTAAAAAAAGAATTCTTCCTACCGGCGAAGCTATTGTAATAGCCCAAGCCCCCCGCTATCTGATATTGTTCTCTTTGAACTTTTCCTTTTGGGCATCTCCACAAGGTTTTTAAAACACAGTCTGAAGTTTCCACACTCTTATAAAAAATGTTTCTTTTTCCTCCTCAACTAATTTGAGATTTAAATTGGAAACCTAATTTACAAGGGTGTGGAAACCTCTCTCTAGCACACGCATTTTAAAAACTTTGAGGGAAAGCCCGAAAGGGAAAGCCCAAACAGGATAGTATCTGCTAGCCATGTTACAAATTTCTTATGGAAAAGAGATTCTAGCCTTCGCAGAAAAGCAACTTACCAAAAAAAAAAAAAAAAAAACTACTCTCCTGCCTCTAATGTTGGCTATTGACATATAAAACACCACAATTCTTTGAAATACAGTTTTAACAGAAATGCTCCTGAAAAAGTGTTTCCAGACAACAGTTAACCTCACCTTGAACTACGCTCAAAAGTCTATATACAGCTTCTCATACTTTAAACTTCATTGTATGATGGGTGTTTATCTATTGATTTGCAATGCCAACTTTATTATGTTTGATTCTATTTGGTTACTCTCTTGTAATTCCATGTGCAGGAGAGAATTGATCAACTATATGAAGAGGCAAAGAAGGCAGCAAAACCGATAAGTTAAGTGTACAAATCTTAGTAGCGATCCTTGAAATCCTAATAAAAGGAGAGAAATATGTTAACTTATGAAGAAATTTTTGTGCTGACTTTGTGGATGAACTTGAAAATTCCATAGAAAATATAAGTCTTAATATAGAAGTTATCAAAACATGACTTCAATTCTAAACTTCGCACACAAAAGCAAGGTAGAAAAATGTGCATTTGTTTATGTGAGATCCCACGTTGATTGGGGAGAAGAATGAAACATGAGGTAGTGTGCTAGCAAGGAGGGATGGATTAGGAGGGTCTCACATTGAATGGAGAAGGGAATGAGTGCCAGCGAGGGTATTAGGCCCTGAAGGGAAAGTGGATTGTGAGATCCCACATTAGTTGAGAAGGAGAACAAAACATTCATTATAAGGGTGTGAAAACCTCTCTCTAGTACACGTGTTTTAAAAATTTTGAAGGAAATTTCAAAGAAGTCTATATCTGCTAATTGAGTTGTTACAATTTAAGTTCAAACCTTTAAAAAGTTGTGGTATCCACTAACCAAGAGAAGTGGACTCATTTACCCACCCAAGGGATATCAATTTGTTTGTGCCATATGATCGGCTCCAACAGACACATGATACATGTTTTATATTATTTAAAAGGTGGGCCTAAGTTTTGTTTTATCGTTGAGTTATATTCACGTTTGACTCATTTTTACGTTATTTTTAGTAGTTAAACTATATATATATATATTTTTATTATAGTGATCTATTATTAAGTCAAATTTTTAGAGGACATTTGTTTGAAAGTAATTCTATACGGTTAACCTAGTGAGTAATTATGTTTATTTCATCACATATCCATTAATGGTGGGTAATTATGTTTATTTTATCACATATCCAAGTTCTTTACTGGCCTCAAATTCAAATTCATAGTAGTTATGTAGTTAAGACATGTTATAAAGTTCTTTTATTAAGATGCTAATTGAGTTATATAAGTTATAGTTTGAGTATTATATATCGGTAACCATAGAAAGGATTTGTTAAACAATCATATACGGGTGTTAAGAAGGGTCAATGATATATTTAAAAAAATTACTAATTTACTATAACTGGTTCATTTAAACTCAATCTTCAAAGTTTATGGACGTTAGTCTATTGAGTTTATGGATGATTTAGAGAAATGTCATTTTATTAATCTATTGAGTTTATGAATGATTAGAGTAATTTAATTTCACTGATCTTCATTTATCATCTAAATGGTATGTGGATATCGAGATATGTCACAAATGTCAAGAATATACGAGTTTATGAATGATTAGAGTAATGTAATTCCACCTAATCTTCATTTATCATCTAAATGGTGTGTGGATATCAAAAAACGTCACAAACATCGAAAATATAGACTGAATTATACCACATGCGTTGAACAATTTCAATTATGTTTCTAAATTTTTTACTCTAAAATTTGTTAAAAATAAATATTCTTGAAAAATTCTTTCTATCAAATAATTATGTAACGAAGTTATTTGTAAATGAAATAAATGTAAGAAAGATTTTAATCTTCTATATAATTTAAATAATAATATCACATGCTCTCTAATTTTTACACATAACTACACGTAAATAATTATGTAAGACGGTGATCCTTTAATCTTCACATTCAATAAACAGGTATTGTTTCACATTTTGTCCCACGGATAAGACAATCTTTCGTGAGATAAATTTCTCATGCAACTTTACACTGACCCAGCCTACAATGATACAATCACACTCAATTGCTAAAAAAAAGAAGAATAAACTCAAATCTCAAAGCCCACATTCCCAAACAACACAAAGAACAATGTATAATTACATTTAAAAAACCAATCAAAGCACACGAACTACCAGTGCCCAGACAGGGAAAACAAAGAGAAGGATGATACCAATGGTGTTTGAGATGCCATTGGCTTTGGTGAAGGAGTTTCTGAATCCACCAGAGGCTCTGATGTGTTCTTGCAGCAAATAGCATGATATGATCAGGCAGATTGCTTCTCCAATGGCGTCGTTCCTCATCGTGCTCGCAAACAACCCCGGAGCCACCACAATCAGAAGTATTAAAGCCCCAGGCAATTCAAGCCAATCTGTATTTCCAGGCAATGAGAGAATGGAATGCAATAAATAGTAGTTTATGTGACGCGAAATTTCTATTTGATGGAAGCTTTAAGTTATTAGATTGGAGTATTGTGTATAATTATGAATGAGGTTGGGGATGTTATTTGATCCTTTAACTTTGGTGAATCAAATTATCTTGGAAATGTGTTTTAACTTGAAGTTTTGGATCTTTTGATTACTTCAGTGTTCTGTCTAATTTCATCATAAGCTCAAAGATGCTTTATCAGCCAGCAGATTTTGTTCTTCATAAACCAAAAGTGAGTTCAATAATATGTGTAATCAAGTCGAGAACGAATTACCTGGGAATCGTCGTGGGAAGAAGAGACGGAGCACAACAGCAATGGCGGCGACCCATTTTCCAAACTCTCCCCTGCAAGAGAAAGCAATTTAGCCAGAGACAACAAAAACGCAATTCGAGGAGCTTCGTTTGAAGCCAATTGCTAGGGTTATCGCTCAATTGTGGAGATGATCACCTGAGAAAAAAGAAAATAACTCCAGAAAGACTGAAGAAAATGTACGGAATCAACAACGAGGTAAGGATATTCGTCTTCCAGTTCGTTCGATCCAAAATCAACAAATAGCTGCAGTTACAAAACAGGTTAGAGTTGAAAATTGTACAAAAACATCAATAGAAAAAAGAATTAGAGCGGAATCAAAATGATCCAAAAGAAACCTAAAAGAAAATTCATCGAAAACGAAAACGGAAAAGAACACTCAGTAAGTCAATGATTCATAAAGCATTACAGAAAAGCAGAGGCACATTTTGTAACAAGAATCACTCCCCTAACTAAATCGTTCTCATACTCCTCAATCGATTCAACACAGAAATCAACAAAAAAAATTTACTCAAGTTGAACAGATACCGATCACAAAACACAAACTATTCCGCAAATCAAAATCGCCAAATTAACCTCTCCAACAAAAATCCTACTAAAAAGATAACATCATGAAATTCAACTAACAAACAAATACCAGGAAGAAACAGAAATAAGCCATAAAGAGAAAGGGAAATACATACATAGCAGCAAAGGAAGCAAGCCATTGGAGGAAAGCAGCAGGAAAACCCGAAGCACCAAGCTGAACAGCATGTGTAGCAAGCTTTTTAGCAGCGTTACCAAGCTCCCGAAGATCATTGGAGATCAGATCCGCAGCGTCAGAATCCGTCACCATTTTCAAGTAGCTCGGTTTCACCATCTTCAGTACGCCTCTTCGATCTTCGGATCTGGTGAAAATGCAGAAGAAACAGCAGCAGCAGAAGAAGAAGAAGAAGATCGCAAGTTCCGAAGCAGAGCAGAGAGACAGACAGGATTTTTCTGTAAATAAAGAAATGGATTGGATCAAATTGTAGAAGATGATGACCTTGCGTAACCGCACCACGTGGACCTTATAATGGTGGGCCCACCTTTCTATTATTTTCGCGATTCCTCCGCCACGTGGCATTCTGACTTTGTTCCATTTTTTTTTTAAAATAAAAAACATTTTCGTTATTGTTTTGGCTACGTACTAAGCAGATGACTTGTAATACAAAAATTGCTTCCCCGCCTTAATTTCCGATGATTTGTAAATCAAATATATATATTATAATACACGTGTTAAATTCCCATTCGTCCACGTCTATTATCAATTTAGATCTGTTATTTTATTTATTAAATTATTTGTTCAATTCAACCATCTTTCTGTTTTTATTTTTTTATTTTTTGAAGAAATAAAAATATTAAATTACATTTTGTTTACCCTTTCTTAATTAAATTAAATTAAATTAATATTAGTTTAATTATTTTGATATTACATCAAAATCATAAAATGATTAAATACATTTTTAGAATTATAATTATTATAATTCAAACATAATTTGAATAATATGGTATTTTAGATAAATAAGTTTTTTTTTCTTCTAAAGCTCAATGGGCCCAAAGCCCATGTTTGATGGGGTTAAGCCCAAGACCAATGGGTCAAAGCTAACTCGGCCCAAACCCACATTACTCAGCCCAACCCACTTTAACTCAGTCCAATGTAAAGATTGAAAGCTCTTTGAAAACTAAAGACGTGGAGGTCGGTTCCAACGAAGGGTCACTTTGGAAGCCATAATTCAAGTCAAAATATAAAATATTGTTAATTTAAGGTTAAATTAATAAGATTTTTTTTTTTTAATTTTACATTATATTTCAAAAATATATCCAACTTTTAAAAATTGGAATAATATTCGTAACAATTTTTTTTTTTTTTATAAGAATTAAGAATGTTAATGTTATTTTTAAATTTTAATGGATATTTTTTAAACATAATATATAATATAAGTGTATTTTTTAACTTTTATTTAAATCTAATATAATAATAATAATAATTATTATTATTATTATTATTTTTTTTTTGTAAGAATTTAGATTAACCAGGGTAGGATTTATAATTTTTAAATATGTTTTTTTTTTCTATACTCTATTTTTTTTTCAATTACATGTATATTATTTTAATATAATTATTTGATTCAAAATAAATTTATAATTAATAATAATAAACTATAATTAATAAAACTAAGTAATTATTAATAAATTATTATAAGAGTATAAGATTAATGGTATATCTCATTTAATATAATTTATTCTACTATATATACAATATTTAATTTTCAAAAATAAAAATGTGCTAAATATTTATGGTTAAAAATTTATATATTCTATCAAAAGAGAATTATTAAAATTATCACAAAATAAATTCAAAAACATAAAATTAAAAATACTAAAATAATTAAGAAAAGTTAATTATCTATAATTAAAATATTTTTTTATAGTTATTTTATTTTCAGATATTATATTTTTAAACATTTTTAATTTTTTTTATTTAATTATAAATAAAATATTGAATCAAACCGTCATTTCTTCGAGAAACGAGACATCCGGTAAAATTTCCCTTAGCTCGCTCGCTACTCACCTCTTCCGCCCGATACGACACGACAAATCACTATTTTTCTATCGCAGAATGTTCAAGATCGCCTTTCAATTCGAATTCTATGGAGTGGGGACGACGAACGTGGAATGGAGATTCGGTATTACTCGAACAAGTCCCTTCTCCAATTTGACGTATTGTCTTCATATTTGATTGTAATAATGGCGAACACGTACCTTTGTTCTGTCCCTCTGATCGATTTTCTTGCTACTCTAACGCGTTGATTTCCACCATTGGATACTTTTTCTAGTAATCCAAGTCTTCGCTGCAGTCTTTGTGTTGACTGAGTATGGCATTCGCATTCCCACCATTTTCTTTAACAGGACACTCATTTTCCTTGTGCCCTATCGTCATAAAGTCTTCTGATTCGACTTTCTTGAATGTGGGCTCCCACGAACTGGAGAATCGCTACTCCTTTTTTTTTTTTTTTATTTATTTATTTATTTCTTTGATCCTTGTGTTTTGGAGGTTTTGTTTATTGATTATGCTCGATGGGCTTGGATTGGGATTTTTTGAATTTTGTTGTTTAATCGGCGAGTTATGGTTCGGATTCTGAAAAAGTTTTTCCAGGAGAAGCCTGCTTCTCCTGTTAACGATGAAGATTTCTCTGCTGAATGTTCTTTTGCCGTCGAATATACTGGTCCTGGAATCAATTACGAAATTCCCCGTGCAGTTCCTATCAATGTCGATGATATTCCAACTGCTTCTCTTGTTGTTTCATCGTCTCAGTTCGGCGATGATTTATCATCGCTGCCTGTGATACAACCTATCTTCAAGAAACTGAAAAGGGGCTCAAATTCCATCCCTAATTCTGTTTGTCTTGGTGCCAATAAGGAGGATAATGGGAAAGATGAATGTAATATCAATTCATGTGATGGAATTGGAAGTTCTGGTGAACTAGAGAATTTCTATGAGCAAAGGGGAAGATTAGAATCATTGGAAATTAAGAGTGAAGAGGATTTTCAAGGTTACACAAACTCGAGCGATTCGGAATCGGAAGAATCCGGTCGGAGCTCGTCTTCTGGGATTTTTGCTGTAAGAGAGGGAGAGGAAGAAGATGATGAAGAAACTCAGCCACGGCATGGCAGAAGGCCTTCATCTGTTACCTTTCTTGATACTCATTCAAGTCAATTTGAGGATGAGAGTATCCAAGAGATGCCTAGAGCTGAAAGGAAGGGGAAGAAAGGGTCGTGCTATTACTGCCTCAAAGGGAACCGTTTCACTGAAAAGGAAGTATGTTTAGTTTGTGGAGCCAAATATTGTTTTGAGTGTGTAATAAGAGCAATGGGATCAATGCCAGAAGGAAGGAAGTGTATCAGTTGTATTGGGTTCAGGATTGATGAATCAAGAAGAGAGAACCTTGGTAAAGTATCTAAAGTGCTCAAGAGGTTGCTTACTGACTCGGAAGTTAAGCGCACGATGTTGCGTGAGAAGGGGTGTGAAGTTAATCAGCTCCCAGCAAGACTTGTTTACGTCAATGGCGTCCGTTTAAGTCACCAAGAGCTGCTTATGTTGCAAAGTTGTCGAAAGCCACCGAAGAATCTAAAACCAGGACGGTATTGGTATGACAAAGTATCAGGCTTCTGGGGAAAGGTCCTCTCTCTTTGATTGATTGATTTTGTTTGATCTTATGAGCATGTAGAAGAAGTTATTTGCACCATGAGAAGTTTCTTACTTAGTTTTGAACTAAACAGGAAGGACGTGGACCAAGTCAGATAGTTAGCTTCCAGCTCGAAGTCGGAGGTGGGATGAAGAGGGATGTTAGCAATGGCGATACAAACGTGTGCATCAATAATCGAGAGATCACTAAACAAGAGCTCCGGATACTGAAGGTGGTGTTGTTTATCCAGCGTTTATATTTAGTTTAGCTTTATTGAATCGTAAGGACGTGCAAATAACACAAATGGGATCATGTTGCTTGCAGATGGCTGGAGTACCTTGTGAAGGAAGGCCTTCTTTTTGGGTTAGTGCTGATGGATCATATCGAGAAGAGGGAATGAACAATCAGGGGAAAATATGGGACAAGGTAACATTATGCGACAACGTTTGATTTTTGCTGCTCTGTCTTATATATATGAAACTCACATGAACACTTGAGTACTTTTCTCTGCAGACTAGAACGAAGCTTGCGTGTGCCCTTTTTTCTTTGCCTATTCCTTCTAATTCTGCACCTTCTGGAGAGGAAATAGTGGACAAAGCTAGTTATGTTTGTCCCGAGCTGAAACCGATTCATAAACTTCTACTTGTTGGCCACAAAAATTCTGGCACGAGTACCATATTCAAGCAGGTAATTTCAGTAGTAATACTACATTTTATGCTTCATAAACTTCTACTTGACCCTTCTTGGTTGTACTTGGGAATATCTCCCACGGCTAGCGGATATTGTCCTCTTCGGGCTTTTCTTTTCGGGCTTCCCTTTCCCTTAAGGTTTTTAAAACGTGTATGGTAGGGAGAGGTTTCCACACTCTTATAAAGAATGTTTTGTTATCCTCCCCAACTTATGTGGGATCTCACAATCCACCACCCCCCTTCGGGGCCCAACATCCTCGCTGAAACTCGTTCCCTTCTCCAATCGATGTGAGTCCCCCTAATCCACCTCCCTTCGAGGTCCAACGTCCATGTTGGTACGCCGCCTCGTGTACACCCCCTTCGGAGCTCAGCCTCCTCATTGGCATATTACCTAGTGTCTGGCTCTGATATCATTTGTAAGAGATGAAGCCCATCGCTAGTAGACATTGTCCTCTTTGGGCTTTCCCTTTTGAGCTTCCCCTCTAGGTTTTTAAAACGCGTCTGCTAGGGAGAGGTTTCCACACCCTTATAAAGAATGCTTCGTTCTCCTCTTCAACTGATATGAAATCTCGCACTATCCTTAGTATACTACAAATAATATTGATATAGAAGGCTTATCCTGTATACTTCCTGAACAGTGATCATTTCTTCATTTTAGGCCAAACTAATATATAAAGTTCCTTTCTCTGATGACGAGCGTCGTAGTATAAAGTTCCTGATTCAAAGGAAGTTGTATTGGTATCTTAGCATACTATTGGAAGGACGGGAACGTTTTGAAGAAGAGATTTTGATGGACGAGAAAAATAAGAAACCCGTGAACGATCCGTCCACCTCGTCAGCATCAGGTCTGTTGTAATTCAATTTTCAGATGTGTTTTTTTCGCAACAATGAATAACTTGCATAGAATATGTCCACATTGATGCACTTTTCAGTCAATAGATTATGATTTCATTGTGACTACATGTAATGGCCTAAGCCCACAGCTAGCAGATATCGTATTCTTTGAGTTTTTCCTTTCGGGCATCCCCTCAAGATTTTT
The DNA here is from genome assembly GCF_002738345.1 of Cucurbita maxima. Taxonomy (NCBI): domain Eukaryota; kingdom Viridiplantae; phylum Streptophyta; class Magnoliopsida; order Cucurbitales; family Cucurbitaceae; genus Cucurbita; species Cucurbita maxima. Next base: position 2,128,499 of record NW_019272025.1, on the reverse strand, counting down.
AAAACGCGTGTGTTAGGGAGAGGTTTTCATACCCTTATAAAGCATGTTTCGTTCTCCTCTCCAACCGATGTGGGATCTCACACTACATTAGTCAGCTGATTAATGAGTAGAGTACTGGATTGTTCTGTGGTGACAGGGAATGAAGATCCGTTGGAGCGTAAGACCACCTATTCCCTTGGCCTTAAACTGAAAGGATTTGCAGATTGGCTTCTTCAAGTCGTGGCGTCGGGTAACTTCGAAATCATATTCCCGGCTGCTACCCGTGTGTATACCCAATTAGTGGAAGAGTTATTGAAGGATGAAGCCTTTCAAGCCACATACAGTAGAAGACACGAACTAGAAATGCTCCCAAGCGTTGCTACGTATTTCCTTGATCAAGTGAGTTCATGTTTTTGGTTATGTTTTCGGGTGAGTTTATGTTATTAGAAATGCTTACAGTTTATTAGATGTTTTCGGTTTTCGGTTTTCGGTTATCACAGTTTATTAGATCGGGTGAGTTTATGTTTCCCCTGGTGTCCTGCTTATGAATACCGGACTACAGATCATAGTAAATTTCTTTATCAACGCAGGCTGTTGACATTTCAAGTACAGAGTATGACCCTTCTCACAAGGACATCTTGTATGCCGAGGGGATCTCCTCATGTAACAGCCTCATTAACATGGAGTTCTCATTCCCAGAGTCACGACAAGACTCCTATCTCGATCCTCCTTACGAGCACGATTCGTCGTTAAGGTTGTTTTTTCAATGGATTTTAGCATACATTTATATGAAGTCACCAGCTAAAAAACCCGATGCCTTGCACTTTTAGGTACCAGCTGATTCGAGTTCATCATAGTACCCTGGGAGGGAACTGCAAATGGTTGGAGATGTTTGAAGACATGAACATAATCTTATTTTGCGTTGCTTTGACCGATTACGATGAATTCGACGAAGACGATAACGGAGTTCTAGCAAACCGGATGATGGTAAGCAAGCAACTCTTCGAAAGCATCGTGACGCATCGAGCCTCGAGAGGGAAGAACTTCCTTCTCATACTCAACAAGTTTGATCTCTTTGAAGAAAAGATCATTCAAGTTCCTCTTGACCAATGCGCGTGGTTCCATGACTTCAATTCGATGATGGCTACAAATTCGGGTGGAGGAAGTAGCAGCGACACGAACCCGGCATTTGCTCAACGAGCGTTTCAGTACATAGCAGTGAAATTCAAGAGATTGTTCAGTTCTTTGACAGACAAAAAGTTGTTTGTTTCACAGACTACAGGGATGAAGGCTGAAAATGTGAATGCAGCTCTTAGATTTGCAAGGGAGATAATCAAATGGCAAGTAGACAAGCCTAACCTCAGCGTTACTGAAATTTCAAATGCCAGCGTTGATGCAAGCAGCAGCTTCACATAGGAAATCAAATTTTAATGAGGTATTGTAAATTTAGTTCATTATATGGCTCTCTAAGTTATTGATTTTTTTTTTCTTATAGAATAAAGCTAAATAATTAAGATCAGCTCTATATGGTTGAATAAATTCACTCCTGCTTTGCGCGAAATGGAATAGACTCTGTTTACATTGACACATCATATGCTTGTGTGGAAAGTTGTTGAGAGGGTGTGTGGTGTCACAATCGCGCTCTCGCAAGAGTGAAATAGTGATTGTGTGACATTTGTTCTAACCTAGCTAACAAGTTAGTCGTGTGAATTTGCACTTCACGGACAATATTGATATATGCTCGAGTTTTGTGTCACGTTTGAGAGGAATGTTGTAGAAAACTTAGGCAAGGAAATATGGAAAACAATTTTAAAAAAAATAATGTTATAGGTTATGGATAACGTATAACTTGGGTAGGGAGAATTGACAAACGTCCTTCTATAATATATTTTGGGGCATTTTAGCCATGATAGATGTAGACATAATTTTGATGACTAGTCATACACCCGTATGTTAATATAACTATAATAATAAAAGCCAAAACTATACTAATAAAAATCTATTTAACATGAAAGCATGTAAAATGGGCTTGAAATGAGTTTACGGCCATGGACATGGCCAATATGATTTAGACAAGTATGATTGAAACATCCGACATGATGTTATAGACAACACTAATTGGACAAACACGGATAATTACGACAACTCTTACGTGTACAAATTTTGGACAAATGAAAAACAAGACACCTGTCAAGCGAAAATGATCAAATTAGTGACGTGTAGGAAATTAAGGTGACATGTGATGTGACATCTCAGATTTTTCTTCAAATTATCAAACTAAAGGCGCAGCACGTGGCACCGATGTGGACAGACTATTAACCGCATAATTTATTAAATAGAATATTATTTACTCAAAAAAGTTTAAAATTTATTTTATTTTCTTTTTTGAAGGAGAAGCATGAGATAGTTTTGCAAAGTCTAATAAATTATTAAATTTTATAAATGTGATAAAATTTAAAAAATAATTATTTAATTAACTTATAAATCATTTCCCTAAATTTAAAATTTAAAAGTATACTAATTTCAGTTAAATTATAAATTTAGTTTTATATCCCTAAAATTTAAATTTCACTAATGAAAATATATTTAAATCCATGGAAAAAATTAATTAATATTGAATGATCTTAAAATTTTAGAAAATTAAAGATGAAATTGAGAATTATGGCAAAGTAAGAGACAAAGTAAATAAATAAATAAATAATAATAATAATAATAATAATAATAAAAAGAACAGAATCTTATTAAAAATGATTAAAATAGAAATATACACGTAACTCCACAGTTTTGGACTTTTCGGGGCAGCTGAAAGCCAGAACCTTCGGAAGCCACCACCGCTGCCGACCGGAAAAGTGGAGAACCACCGCCGCGTCGTGAAGAAACGGCGGTGGCGGTGGCGATGGCGGTGGGCAAAAGCAGAAAATTAACTGATTTACTATACAAATATATTCATGAAATACTTACAAAGAGATGAGAAAGGAAAACAGAGGAAAACAGAGGACAACAGAGGAAGGGGAGTTCTCCGGCGGCGCATCACGACGGAGCGAAGCGATCGATGAGCAAACAGATGGTGGTTTCTCGTTCTGTTTCGTCGGAATCTGGAGAGAGGATGTCGTTTTTGGGTTGGTTGATGTCGTTTTGGAGGAATTGGTTGGATTTGGGCATCAATGGCTTCTTCTTCTTCTTCTGAGCTTCAACTCTGTTCTTCCACTTCCCCAGCTCGCTCATCCATGACTCCACCATTGCCGACATCTTTTCTTTTTCTTTTTCTTTTTCTTTTTCTTTCTGCAGAATTTGGAGAGGTTTATATAGAGAGAACATATATTTTATTTATTTATTTATTATTATTATTCATGGGTTGAATAGTCAATTTATGGAGGAATTTTGAGGTATATTCCTAATAGATATTTCATTTTTTCAATTTCCTCTAATTATTACTTCTTTCCCCTATTTTGCATTTAAAAAAAAAAAAAAAACTATTTATAGATCTAATATATTTAAATTTATTAATTTTAATTAAATGATATAAATTATTTAAAAATTTAATTAAAAAAAACATATGCATCCAAATTAATAAATCTATTTAATTTAATAATAATGTATACTTTGCACCTCTCTTGTCTTGGCATTAAAATTTTAAACCTCTCAATTTTTTAATTTTCGGATAAAAATAAAATTTAAAATTGGTATCGAGCATCTTGATAACATTACTACATTATTTATTTATTGTAAGTTACTCTGAAGGGTGAAGATTATCCCATTGTTCGATACGAATTCTTTTAGTATACTTTATTCTTACTCACATATTTTTTTTAAAAATTTCGAGTAGGTCATTTAATAAGAATTGTTTCAAGTCAAACACACTTTATTATAAAATTTATAAAATCGAGCCGTAAAATATTAAGTGGGTATAGTATTGGTATCGGTAATAATTATTAATTATTTTTTTTTTTAAAAAAAATAATTTTATTGGTGGGAGAGAGAAAAAGGGAATGGGAAAGTGGTTAGCGTGTGGGGACTCTATTTTTTGGATTATTTGGCAGTGATTATGTGGAAGAATTGAGAAGATGATAAGGATGGTGACGTGGATGTGTAGTGGGACCCACATCACTTTAAATTAATTTTTCCCATTGATTTGATTTTGATTTGGGTTTTGGACTTTTTTTGTTGATATTATTCTCTTAAAAAAAAAAAAAAAGGTTATTTTGGGATTTTAATTTTAAATATCTTTTAAATTTGGAGGTTTTCTATTCAAATGCATTTAATTTTATTATCGAACAAAAAAAGAAAAATGCATTTATTTAGGCATTGGTTGATAATTATTTAATTTTTGGAAAATTGTGTTGATTCGATCCTATTTACTTTACTTTGATTTTTATCTTTATTAAAAAAAATATTTAATTTTAGTTAAATTATAAAAAAGCAAGTTTAAAAAAAAACTATTTTTATGTCCCATTTAATATTATTTTGATTCTAAAATAAAAAAAAAAAAGAGTTTTTTAAAACGAGGTTTTCAAAAAAAAAAAATAAAATTTTTTATTGTTGATTTTATCGATTTCATGATGGAGCAAAAAAAGATACACATTACACTACGATTCTAAATGAGAAGAACTAGACTATGTCTTAGAGAGAGGGTCGGTTCCTTAAGGACCACAAATAGATTGAAAGTAGAGAAATTCTATCATTTTTATTCATTTCAAATCATTTTTTTTTTATTTTGATTTTTATTTTAAGATTGAAAATAATTTAGGAAAATTAAAAGAAAATTTGTTTTATATATTAAAAAGGAATTATTATATAAAATATTGGCCGCCCAAAGAGTTTATAGTTATCAAACAATTTAAGCTTCAAAAGTGGCCTTCGTCGACTTGCCCTTCTGGACCACTTTATAGTTTGCATATATAACCCTTATTACATTTTTTATTTCAAATATACCCCTCCCTATTTTTTCTTTCCATTTTTGCCCTTATTCTAGGGTTGGAAATTTTCTGTTTTTGGAGAAAAATCCGCCTTTTTTTTTTTTTTTTTTTATTTTTTTTT
>NW_019272025.1:2050367-2123116 GCF_002738345.1 Cucurbita maxima | reverse complement strand
CCGCCTTTTTTTTTTTTTTTTTTTAATTTTTTATTGAGAAAGAATTACATAATTATTTTCTTATTACTTTAGTAGGATTTTCAATTTTGGAGAATAATAATTTTATTTAAGTGATATTAAGTTTATTATGAATTAAAATAAGAAAAAAATATTTATAAATTACTAACCAATTTTAAATTTAAAATGATATAATTATTATTTTGAGGTATAGATTATTTTTTTTCCTCTAAGTCTCTTATTTTATTCTTCTAAGTCTTTTATTTTATTCATCAAATTTTAAGTAAATATCAATTGAATTAGGTCTGAATACCATTTTGGTTAACTTTTATTTATCCATTCTTATACTTTTAAAATGTTTTATTATAGCCTTTTTACTTTTTACTTTTTACTTTTTAATTTTGTCCTTTTTTTTTTCATTTTTTTTTTTAGAAAAGGTAGTTTTTAAACCTTAAATTTTGTTCGGAAGGTTATAGAAACGAGGTGGAACAGGTATAAAAAGATGGCAATGGCATGTTAGCACTTTATTAATAGTTATGAAAGTCGACAGCTCCTCTTCCTATCGATCAAGTTGTCTGAGCAACAATGAGTGTTATCTAAAGGGAACGATCCTTTCGACTGTCATGGATTATTACTAAGCCCTCTCTTCATTCCACCCGCTTAGATAGGATAGTTGTCTTCAAGCTTTCTAGGATGAAGCTTAGAGAGATTTTGCCTATCCCCCAAAAGGTCTAGGACCCCTTTCTTTCTATCATTGCCAGCGTTTTTTCAGACCAAGCTAATAAACCCCATTTGAAAATCAAGAGTAATCGAATTAGTTAGAGCTAGCAAAAGCTAAAACTACACATGAACATGATCCAACCACCCTTGAAAGAGTGAAAAGGAAGAAGATGAAGACTAATCAATTCAATCCTCTCCTTGTCTGTTTGAATAGAGCTAACAAACCTCCTATACATAACACAAATAGATAGATAGGCAGATCCTCATCGTCAATGAGGTTGATTTCAATGGAAACAAACAATATTTATTTTCATTCTCAAACTAAAAAAATGATTTTTTAGGGTATAGAACCAAAGAACACAAAAGCAAAGGAGAAGTCATGCTTCAAAAACGGTTGATTTGGTTGTTTTGAATTGGGAACGATTGAAATATAAATGTTATTTAAATAGAGATACCCTACAAAGTCAGAAACAATCATTTGGTTTTTCCTTGAAAATAATCAAGAATTTACCTTCAATATCATAAAACATCCAAAGCGTAAAGTATGAACCAAAACTGACCAGCAAATAATGTTCACCAACCATTCTTTCTACTACTAGAATGAGGCCTAGGGAAGTATTTGTTGAAATTATTCACTAATACCATACATCACTTGGACACATCCGAACCAAGCCGAGTTATGAATGGCTAGGGGTGCACAGAAGACTAAAGAACCGACAAATCGAACCAAACTGAACCAATTCACACAAAAGAGTCATAAACTATCATATGACTATCATGTTACATATGAATGGCTATAACCAAGGGAGCAGTCCACATTGCCATTCTATTTACATTATTCGATTTCTCATCTGGGGAAGCAACAATTTCCCGAAAGATTGGAATAAAAATATCATAAAACAGCATGTTTCCAAGAACCCTACCTCCTCAAATTATTGACCTCGAAGATGGCTCGTTACCAACAATCCAGAACTCCCAACATCTAATGCAATATTCCCAGATAAAGTCTCTGATGGCAAATGGAGTAAAGGTTGGTTCCATTTTTGAATAGCTTTGAAGCTCCTTTGGTATCCCATGTTACCTGCCACGGCCTTGAGCAAGGCAGCGTATTGGAACATGGGGAATGTTGCACACTATTCGGAAGCTTCCTCATTAGCTCAGGTGCACATCTCAAAGATGGTAATAGCAAGAAGGATCTTAAACCAGCTTTTCAAGCAGTCTCGGTCAATTCCTTGCCCACTGTAGACTGAGAAATCCATATGATGAAACGAAATTCGATTGTGGGGCGTACAGACGTAGCAAATGAGATGTCCCGCATCGTTGTAATTCTCAGCTTAGCCTTCCACGTTATGGATTAATGAACCTGATGCCAGTCTAAATCTTGAAGAACATCTCTTAACCAAAACCCTCAGAACAGGCATGACATCCAAGATTCCTTGGTCATCAAATTTCAAATCCATGGAGTCCAACCTTCATACATGTTACACAAGTTGTCGACACTCGTTGCTTGCTTAAGTAGATAATCCACTTGCTCAGCAATGCTAAGTTCCCTGTCAGTTAAAAAGTTTGTCAGAACTCCAGCATAAAGACTGTCAATATTTATTGCTTCAAGTTAAGCGTAGGTACCTGTTATCAACATTGTCTAGTCCATTGAGTTTCATCTCAACACGCCGTAAAACAGACATTGCATAGGCGTTTCTACCTGAGAAAGCCATAACACAACTTTTAACATCTGAAATGAAATATGTAATGCCACATTAAATGGTATGATTCAATTTTCCCTCTGAATGCGATGAAGCTCATAAACAAGAAAATTGTGCGGACTTTAGAATAACAGAAAGCAATTCGCTGTATCAGAATGTAGATTAGGGAACCGAGGCTAATTTATATGCAATAACAAACACTAGCGGTGAATTGCTTAATATGCATTAGAATAGCCACAACTAGCCCAGCCTTACAGTAGAAACAACAAAGCTTCATAATATTTTTAGTGGGTTTAGTTTTTATAATTTGTGATTTGTTTTCCCTTCTAAAGTAGCTAATTCCCTTACCCAAATATGTATATTTTAAAACAATATTAGCATTAAGAACATCTATCAATAAATAAAACAGGCCATACCTTATAGAGTGCGGAGCTATAATCTGTTAGCACAGCAAAGGCAAATTCAAAAAAAAAACAAAAAAATGTGCACAGGAAAATAGTTCATAAACATTATTAAGTGAAGTGATAACAATATTAACTCATTGGAATCTCAAAATTTCCTTGGGTTAAGTGGGTAGCTTGGCCTTAGTATTGGTACAACGGTACAAAACCTCCTTTCACACCTAGCTCAAGTAACTCATTTCCAAAATAGTGCTATAGTACGAAGAAAATAATAAATTTACAGTAGCCCATCAACTCAAGCTTTAGGGTTTATTGGCAGGTTCGGTGGTAGTTAACAAGTAGCTTCACACGAATAAGTAGTAAATTCTCCCCTAATGGTAAGACAGAGAGAAACTAATTGAATTTAGGCAAAGTGTATAGGAGAGTTACAGGTCTCCTTAATAGCCCGGCTTCCTACAATGATTATGCCAAGCTAAGATGACAACTACCTCCTATGTGTAAGTACTCGAGGAGATAAATGCTTAATGGTTTCAACCAGTTTTCAATCAAATGTCTTTAAGCATATATACACGGATAGTGCATTGAATCTTTTACATTGAAGTGTAAAGATTTTCTCAGGCCTCGTTAACCTGGACCCAGCCCCACCGGCAATACTTTTCAGAGGAGGATCCCTAGAATGGCTCTTTTCATCAAATATGGGATCGCTGTGTTGTGAAAGCACTGAACTAGTCAACCATCTTTTTCTAGAATATATTTCTACTCAAATGTGGGATCTCTGTGTTGCATAAGCACCAACCATCTTTTCTAGAATGTATTTCTACTAAAAGGTCTGTGGTACAAGCTATTTCGTTGTTGGACTTCCATAAAGATGCTGAACTGTTTTTCATATCTCAGGTAGCAAGCAACAAGCAGGCTAAAACTCGCTGATGTAGATTAAGTAGTCTCAAGGGGAAATCTCCGATAATTAAACTCAATTATTTATTATATGATACAAAGGTTGTAGACTACTCGAAAGGGTCCTCCGATTTGTTGAGAATTAATACACAAAAAGATGGTAAAAAGGACTAACCTAGGATACCTAAGATTGACCTACTTCTCCCTATATCACCCTTTTGAGGATTGCCATTACGGCTCTCTGAGAAGTTTGGTTGAGAAATAAAAGAACCTTTCAGGACATCAAGAGATGGTGGGAAAATGTCTGGAAGTATAGTTTTCAAACTTCTTGCAATACCCTCTCAAATTCTTGTCATGATAATCATGCTCTTAAACAGCAGGTAAGCGGAATAGTTTTGTAATCCATTTTCTGAAGTATTTAAGAGTGGATTCTTCTCATCCTTTTTTTTTTTTTTTTTTTCCTTTTTCTTAAATTTCACTCATTCAATTGTATAAAGGAAATTTAACAACTTGGTAAGAATACTCTTGCTTCTTGAATTAAGGATATTGTCTGGAAATTTAACTATGAAGCCTTCTAAGACTTCTGAGGGAGGGTTTCATTCCTCTTTTATTACTGACCCCGACGGCTAACAAGTAATTTCTTATCTAACACAGTCGATGATTGAAGAATAACTTTGATCAATATCATGAAAACTCCTAGAACATAAATATCATTTGATGCAGCAGTGGAAACTGAAACGTGGGGATTAAGGACATTAGATATGTAAACTTGAGTGAATGTACACTACTTACCCCTGCTTGCACGACTCCAAGCAGCCTTCTGAGCAGGAGGAGCCTCTTGATTTTCATCTTCCAACCTCTTATCTGATGAGATTACACCACTTTCCTCCCCCAGCTTTTCAACAGTCTCAGTCAATGAATACGATGCAATAGTAGGAACTTCAATAGATTCATCAGCTGGTGTTGCAACAATTTTTATACCTCCATTTAATTCATTGGTTGTTAACTTCCTAAAAAAGGTTTCACTGTCATCAGTGGATTTTGATTCTGACTCTTCTAAAGGTAAGATTTTTCCAGTGTCAGTTTGAGAAAATGAGGTAATTTTTGGACAAACTCTAGCTTCTCTGTTGCTATAACTATTATAATGTTGATCCATCTCCTCTGTTAGGTCATTGGAGCTGTCTGGAAAGCTACCAGAGGTAAGACCAGATCCAGAGCTGCTGCTGCAGAAACTATCAGGTGGAGATAGCCATTCTTTATCTTGTAAAGAAAGTCTGGTAACATCAGGGATACCTTTGCTGCTCCCACTATCAGACAAGGAGAGGCTTTCTCTCTCCTTTTCAAAGTCAGCTGCATCCACTTCACGATTGAACTCAGGCCTAGTTATGTGAATCCCCTCTGACTTTATTTCCTGGCTTTCTCCTAGTCCTTCAAGGGCCTGAAAAATAGAGTCACATTTGGTGGAAATCAGCACCAAAAAGTATTGTAAGATAATTCATGAAATCAACAAGCTGAATCATAAACTCCATTCATACTTTATGAAGATTGCCAGCATGGAGACTTGCAGTTCGAGCTAGCCTGGTAAACATGGAATACAGACCCTTCACAGACAATGTAAGAGAAGGAACCAAGGGCTTTAACATCTGATAGGCCTCCCTAATTCTCAAACAATAGGACTGATATATAGCTTGTCCATGTATAGGTGATATTTCCATCTTGATCTCTCTTTCTCTTGCCATAGCATCAATCATGGTCGCAACATCCTTGGACAACATTGCCTCCAGGGGGAGAAGGACAGAATTTGCCTGATTAGGGAGTGAAACAATTAAGCATATAAACCATGATATGGGAAATACCTTGACCAGTATCAATTGAACATGGGGAATGCAAGCAGGTGACTAATTTGGAAACGGAATAATCTATCATGCTCTAACATCATGTTTGCCTAAATTAAATATATCGAGATTCAGTGAGGAAAAGAGAGATCAAAATACTTTCGCAATGTCTTCAATAAGACGACGGTGAATTACAGCAGCCTCCTTTCCCAAATTATGAACATCATGCAGATCTTCAGTTATTGCTAGTACCTACAGGGAATATAGAAATATTAGCTGCACTTGGATACAAAATGTAGTTTGACATTCTTGATCAAAAGAGATCACAACCACAATGTGCAAATGAATCATAAACGATATAAACAAATACTTGAAGAAAGCAAAAGAAAAAATGGTGCCTATGAGAGGAGGAAATCCAAAAGTCATCTATAAAACATAGAGCATCTTTCAATACTTTCTTATGCTTCCCACGTTGAACATAGCCTATATCATCTTCCGTACAGGAGATCAGTGAAATTGAAGACTGCATAGAATTTTTCTCGATACACAGACTAATGCGCCTCCATTTAATTTCATACGGTGTCTTTCTCCTTTAAATCTTCTTTTCTTCATTTCATCATTGTCACTCTTGTATCCTATTTTTGCAGTTAAACATGTTTGGTAAGTAAAAGTTTCAAAAATTTCCAATTTTGGATTGTTTCGAAGGAAGGTTACAACCAATGATATTCTATGGGTTAACCATGTCCGTGTTTGCGCTATTCTATGGGTTCGAACCTTAGGGTAAGACATAATTAGAGATTCTAGTGAGGTTGAGAGATGCTAGAAGAGGAGGTTCAGTACCTTGTTAGGTTTCATGTCTCCCTTTTCGACCTTGATGTATAAGGATTTCTTAAATTATCCTTCCAGTCTTATTTTGCTTGATTGAAGACCCTTTCTATATTAGTGTGGCTCCATTTCCGAGTTGGTCCTTTTCTATCCCTTTGGTATTTCTTTTTTTTTTTTTTTTTCCCCTCAATAAAATGGAAGTGTGATTTCTCATAAAAAAGGGAACATCTTTTAGTTGACTTTCATCATATCATTAGTTGCAATCAGAAGGATAAAAAGAAGTAAATAACAGAGTTTCAAGGAAAATGCTAAAGGTGTACCTATATTTTGCAAAGTAATAACGATCTTCAGTGTAGTGGTCTTCCTATAGCTATTTAACAAGATCGATTATCGTGTTTTTATGTAGATATGGTCTAGGTGTCTTTTAGGAATTGCCGATTCTTTTTTGAAGGAACATCCTGACTACAACAAATTCAGACATACTGCGACACAATAGCATCAAAGGAAATCCAAGACCTTAAAAATATATTGAGATACCTCTTCAAGCATGGAACCGCACTCAGAGGTCAAAGCAGTGTGGTTCCTTGAGACATTACCAAATGCTGAGAGTGAAACACTGGCTTCATATGCGCAATCTCTCATACTGAGAAGAGTGCTTTGTAAATCACCTACAAAGAGAAACAATAGGTCCAAGCAATTAGTTAAAGGTATTGAAAATACTGACTACAAGAATATTTTTGGTACGGAAACCTTTCAGATAAGAGCTTGTGTATGTCAAATGAGGAAAATATGTAATGCTTGCGTGTTTATCAATATGCTTAAGCTTAAATGACAGAAAGATGCATGACCTGAAGCAGATTTCACTTTAAGAGAGGCAATGCGAAGATTATTGGTTGCAGAGTATAATTCGTTTGAGGCAGCCTCCATGCTTCTTTCTGCAAGCTTCCATTCTTGTTCAGTACCTAATATAGAACGTAAAGAATAATTAAAAAGAACATCCTTTAACCTAACAGTTATAGATTTGTTTAGATTACATTACACATTTAGTCTCTAAAAATTTTCGAAGTGTCTAATAGATATCTAAACTTTTATTTTTGCATCTAACAAGTCCTTGACAAATTTGAAGTTTTAAAAATTAATTGAAATGTTAAATTTATATTTATATTTTAAGTCTACCGAATGTCTAAAGTTTCAATTTTGTATCTATGAATTTTGAAAAGTTCAAAAGTGAACTAAATTGAAATTTTATATTTCAAAGGCTAAATAGACACCAACCTCAAAATTCAAAAACTAGATTTGTAATTTAACCATTTGACCCAAGTATCATTTTTTTTTTTTTTTTTTTGGAAGAAAAATCTACAAACAAAACAAACATTGCAGCATTAAATCTGGAAAAAAGAAAAGGAAATTGAAAGTCAGAAAAAAATCTTTCGTCTAATTACTAAACTTCAAGTAGCTTTAGAACCTCAATATTTTAACGATCTTCCTTATGTATTCTGAATTTCAGAAAACTTCAAGTAGAACCGTGTTTCCCTTAATTTAAAATAAATAAACAAATTTTCTTTAGAACCAAGGTGCTTAAATAGTGCAATAAGACAACATCAAAATATGAGAGAGAAGCTTGCTCACGTGCAAAGGAGTGATAAGAAACATCGAATCTTGTTATTGCGTTCAAGTAAGCTTGCTGCCATGCCCTGCTATCACTGTCTGTACTAAAAGCATGATCTCCAGGAAATTGAAGGATGCCATCTCTGGATGCTTCAAATTCCAATATAGACATGCAAATCTTAATAATGTCTGATGCTTTTTCTCTAGTTTCCCATAACAGCTGCCTCCGCCTCAAGATATGGTCATGGAATTGAGGAGGAATCCCTGAAGATTTAGAAGTATTTATCACCGAGCCAGTATTTGGGCCACCACAAGCCCACCCCATTGCCCTCTCCAGCTGTGCTTCAGCTGTAAGAGAACCTCGCTCACAAGCTTCAAGGCCTTCAATTGACTTGGCTATCCTTGAAGCAGCAGATCGCAAACTTCCCAGTAATTCAGATCGGCTAAGGTCTAGAATAATGGGGTATAAACTATCCTCTACAGAAAGAAATTTTTGCAAGGTTGCCCGATTAAATTGTGAAGGAGTCAAATCCATGTCATGTAACCACTCCATTTGAATAATTTCCAGACTAGTCTTCTGAAGAGTCTCCTTCAGCTCATTCATCTGCCTTCTCATAAGTGAAGCTGCAGACCTTGCTGCTCTAGCAGTTTCATGCACATTACAATGTTCCTGAAGCATATACCTGATCCTCTCAATAGATTCAAAATCATTCTTTTGTTGATCGTGGGGTTCATGAAAATTTTCTTTTCTTGCCTCCAGTTGCTTTAAATGTTCCCTTTCTTCATCTAACCAAGCCAACATTGTAGGAACACCCCGTTCTTTAAGGTACCTAAAAATATATTCTTGAAGCTGAAGCTCAAGCTTTTTCTTCATAACATTAAAGAGCTGATCAAATCCAAAATTTTGATCCACGGCTGAAGCTATTTCATGTATGCATGAGTCGAGGAAAGAATCCACAACACAAATTTTCCAAATAAAGAAAGAATGACTGCTCAACAGGCCACCAAATCTCCAAATATATTCAGATATTGGGTACCCAGAACTCACCACATCTGACAATTTAGGAATCCCATTTGAGTTAGATGCAAAAAAAATTCCAGTGGACGACCACACTTCATCAATAGATTCCAATTCAGAAAAAGGTTCAACTAATTTGGCCAATAAGGTGTTGCCTTTAGTAAGAGCCTCGTTGTCCACTGCAGCACTGATGAGAGATTGAAACTGGCATTCTGATGAAGCCAATGCATTTACTAAATTTGCTTCCCTCTTTGCAAGAGACGAGCTGCGTGCATCTCTCTGGTTCCATGTTTGATGCAGTTGATGCAGTTCTGCCCTGCAAGCTTCCTCCTCTGAAGCAAGCTCCTCGGCCTCTTCCCAAGAAAGATGATCCCTTCCCTTTACAGCAGCTTCCTCAAGAGCTAATTGCTGCTCCGTAATGAGACCAACATTGATAAAATAACTTTTTTCCAATTCAACTAAAGAAGCCTTCTCTAATTGAACCTCTAGAAACTGTTCTAGTGCTGTATCAATGGATCCCCGAATTTGTGAGACCAATCCAAATGCATCCATAACTTCTGAATTCACCGAAATAGCAGATCTAATTATATCAGGTAGAACAGCCTCAGTCATTTTCCCTATCAGGCCTTTAAAAGATGACAGCATGACATTAAAAGTGGAAGTCCAGTTTCTATGAGAATGGTTCCTGTGCCGAGTTTTATTTTTGTTTTCAATGCTCAGCACTTTATTATCAATCAAGTCCAGTAATTCAGTATGAAACTCTGTCAAAAGCACACATTTCTCCACTTGCTCTTCTAGATTGGAGAAAACAACATTAAAATCATGAGGTGAAGTTGTATTCGCTAGTCTCTCATCACTCATACCATTAAAAGTGTCCAGCAATTTTCCTCTAACCTCACAATATAGAATATCCAGAGCAACATTGATACTAGATAGTAGCTTTTCCTTTTTTTCCTTTGCTTCCCCAAGCTCCACCTGCATGTTTATGTCCTTTTTTCCATCATGTGTAAGCCGTCCCAATTGGAAAGATGAAATAGCTTCTTTCCTTACAAGGCCAGCAGCCACCATATATTTCACAAAAGTTGATAGAAGGCGATCTTTGGCTTTCAATTCAGTTTCTGTACCAATAGAGGTCATAAGCTCAGTACACTCTTCTTCAATTTTTGCAATTTCCTTAGCGTATTTCTCCACTTGAACACACATATTATCATGATTGACTTGTATGGAATCATTATTAGCGTTCACTTTTATAATAAGTTCAGTAGCCTGCCTCCTTGCAAGTGAAATAATATCAGAGGAGAGGGCATTCTTCGATAGTTGTAAAGTCTGAGCCCAGCCATGAACTACACTAGTTGTTCCATAGTTTAGAGGCAGAAATCTCTGCAAAGAAACAGAATAAACTTGAATTGTAGTTACAGCAGAAGAAAGTCCATCGCTTAGTGCAGCTATATGCTGAGAAATTTCCCTATCTATATCATGGCATTGCACTTGGGTAGGCTCAGGAACAACTGTCATTGGAACTCCAGCCACCGTGACTGCAGATATAAGTGAAAAAGCTTCTCCAACTGCTCTCAGATTCAAACAAGTATCTACTTCTGGGATCATATTGTTCCTTAAACTATCAAGGATTCTTCCATGTTGGTCAATCCAAGTTGAAGCTTCTTGAGCTTTCTCAGAAACAATAGCCTTAGCTTGAGCAAGCTCACGAGCCTGCATTTCAAATAATGCATGAACTTTCTCTGCATTAGATGTTGCATCCGCAACAACTGACTTAGCTGATGTTTCACGCATAACTAGGTTTGACCTTTCTTGTTCAGCTTGATAAAAGAGCGCAGAGGCAAGCTCATAGTGATTTAGGACATTCGCAAACCCCTGGTATAGATTATTCGGTTAAGAAGGAAATTCATAGAAGCAAAAAATAAAAATGGTAGAATTCAGAATGTTATAGACAGGATACAAGTGTCAAGTGTTACCTCAAGAGAAGACTCAGCAGTAGGTAGGGTAGCCAATAAAAGATCATGATGCTCCTGAAAAATGTTAAGCAGAACCACGATGAGTTTGCACACAAAATATATTAAACGTACGCTAAAATGATACTGCCACCAGAGCCCAGGCTAGTATGAAACTCCCAACTCATCTATTGAACAGTAATGAGCCCATATTTTATGTTTTGTGGTCACTGATTCCCTGGTGAGTGAGTGGAACATCTACCAACAGTTTGAAAAAATAAATAACTTCCGAGGTGTGATTGAGATAATTCCATCGTTGGGGGCGGGAAAAAGGTATATCATTGCACACATGAATAAATAACTTCATTGACTTGAAGCATGTGATAGACATGGCTTAAAAATCAATATTATTAGTTCTTATGGAAGTTAGATGGTCCTCAATCCCTCCTAGCATGATCCAAATTCTTGCAGCCTGCCCCTCTCTTTCTACCCGTACAAAGACCTCTCTGTCCATGTCAACTTAATACTAACAGAAATAACAAACTATTGTTCCCAAGGACCCTTTATCCCCAGTATCACCTGAAAAGACAAAATAACCAAAGAGCCAAAGAGGAAAATAGGAACAAAATTATTATCATTCAATGGAAATTATTAGAACCTGCAAGGGGACACGAATTTCCTGCACACGAGATGCAAATAAACTCAAGCTAACAGCCAACTCCATGCCTCTTCTTTCTTCGCCACCTATAGTGGCATCATCATGGAAATCACCACGCGTCCATTCCACAAGAGGATCCCACACAAAAACTTCTAGCAGCATTAGGAGTATGTCTTTGTTCTTTCTCAGAACTTCCAGCACAGCCTCACAGTTTGCTCTGAAGGTCCCTTCTATTCCTGTCAGTCCTAAAGCTGCTTCCATAGTTTGGGTGAGACGAAAAGGAACAATCTCTGGAACTTTCAGTTTCTGCCCTTTGTCAAAACAAACATTATAGTCAATATGTACAACATCTCCAGTGGAGAAATCCATAAGAATATTATCCAAATGTCTATCGCCTAAGCCTAAGATGTGTCCCACCATACTCATTGCTGCAACACTTCCTGCATACCTGAGTAGAAAACAAAATTTAGAATCTTGCAAGATTAGGAAACTGATTCAATAATTATTGCTTATCAACAAAAAAAAATGTCACAAATTGGCTCAACGACGAAGTAGTGTACAAGAAAGAGACAGTACACAAAGGTGCTGCATTTCTTTACAACAAGCAGTACCCACCCATAACTCCAAGTTACTCTTTCCAAATGCGAGAGTATGAGAAGTAATTACAACTATAGAAGTAGAGGGAGTAAGCAAGATTTTTCACCTTCAAAATTAAGTCTTCCACATTAGAAGCTTAAAGAGAACTCCACATTATCAGCTTGAAAAGAACTCCAAGATTGTAAGGAAAAAAGGGTTTAAGAAGATTTATGTGACCAGATTATTCCACATATTCAATCTCAGAAGAACATTTTGATTGTATTTGGCACTTCAGTTTAGCAGTGTTGATTAGTCAACTTTAAATTGAACTTGAAACAAATCCAGTTTTAAATTTTGAAGTTTTCCTAGCCAGGAGAGAGCTCTCATTCATCCAAAACATATTTCACCATCTACCTTTCTCTCAAAATAAAAGCTTCATAACTTGTATAGAAATCCTATTTGGAACTTCACTTTCTAGAAAGTTGAGAAAATAAAAGTAGAAAGAAGATAAGAAGACTATATATGTTATACTAAAACTTGCATCTTCCTTAAATAAAACATGCCGAAAGTACAGACAGTAGTACGAAGTAAAATAGTCCAACGAAGTACATAGAAAAATAGATGATGACCCTTTGAGGAGAAAAAAATAAAGTAGAAGAAACAAGGAGAAGAAAGAAAGCAAAAAAAGAAAAAGACAATTATACCTTTGATAACCTACAAATTTCTATATGCAAGCATCACAACTTTTCACCTATTAGCGTTTGTTTGTACTTGACAGTAGCAGAGTTAATCAATGGAAAGCAACTATAATATAAAGCAAAATAATTATACCTTTTTAATTTCAAACTGAAAGCTTTGAATCCTTCACTAGCACACCATAGTTCTTGATAAAGAAGTTGTCTCGGAACCTCCTTCATAAGATCCAAAAGAACTTTACGTTTGACTTCATGGGGCCAATCTCTGCGTGAAATCACTCTCCTTATGCCTTTCTCTTTAAGTGCCGGTATGATTTTACCATAAAACATATCGCTTGGACGTGGAAGCTGTGGAGGAACAGAATTTTTTAAATTGCTAGCACCAACTGCTGAGAGTTGTGCCACCTGGATCCGGTGTTGCCATGACTTGAATACAGTATATACACTCATGACATTGTTCACCCATTGGATGAGACCAGCTCTACCACTAATTGGAGTTACAGAATAATAGCGAACGGAGAGAGATTGACTATAAGTTGAATGAGATGAATACAAAAAACTATTGATAGCTTGCAACATTTGCATGATTCTAGCATCAAGACGCAGATCCTCTCTACCTTTTAAGAGATAAGTGTAGGTTTCACCATCAGAACCCAGTATAACAAGCTTTTTAGGTTTTGTTTTGGTGGATAAGATAGTAACTTGCTCGGAGAAAGAACCAATTGTAACAGTTCCCTTAATATTAGAGCCAACGCTTCTGTCAGCTTCAGAATATATAACATGCTTCTCAAAACCAGGCATTGGGACATCAGATGATGATAACAAAATTAACTTAGGTGCCACTTCTCTTAAAGAAATTGATGACTTTCTCTGATAAGATGCCAAAGATGCTGCAATATTATCAAATGGCCGCCATACATCAAAAAGTGCAGCAGCAGAAGCTGGAGGATTCTTGAAGGTAAAAATAGCTGACTTAAGCTGTTCTTCATACTCTTCATGAAACCAGGTTTCATGGGGTGTTTCAGGTTTTCGAGATGTTGAAGCTAACCGACGCTCCAAAGCCACTACAATGGGGGCCATCATGGCTGAGTACTTAGCAGCATTTATCTTGTTTTTCTCACTCTGGCTGAGAGTGACATTTGCAGCAATTCGAGCAGCTTCTTCCTTGAGTACATTTATGCGTCTCATAACATCTGAGAAATTAAACCAGACTTCTCAATGTTTTACTTTGTATAAAGAGAAAAAATTGACAAATTTCTTCAATAATTGAAAATTACTTATTCTTTTATAACTCAAGGACACAGTTGTATAGCTCATAGAACAGATCATAAGGTAACGTCGTAATGTACACATTGGTTTTGTTCTAGGAAGTTACAACATGCCACGGTGTAGAGGCTAGTTACAATATGTTGCAGAAACTACTTGTCTCAGAAACTTTAGTAAATCATAGAGCAGGTATGATATCCCTGAGTTTCGGTACCTACAGGCCAAATTTGGCACCTAGATTTGACGTGAAATGACAATTTGGTCAATTTGAAGTTAAATTTATGGTGAATTTGCAGGAAAAAAACCAATTTCATCATTATCAAACGATTTATGTCGGGTAAAAGTGCCATTGTGCATTTAAAATCATGTTTCTCACAGAATCGTAGAATCATATTTTTATTCACTATCCTTTCACTTCTTAGATTTGGGCTTGTCTGTTTGAAGCCTTTGGTTGGATGTGGGACGTGTTGGATTGGTATTGCTTATTATTCACAGATCAACCTTTCAAGTAACACATAAAGGTTCTTTGGCAGCATTTTGTTCGTTCTACAATTTGGTCCATTTGGAATGAAAGAATCTTTCAAAACAAGGATAGATCTTCGATGGGAGTGCTTGAGTCATCTCTTTTCTTGGCTCACTATTGGTGTAAAAATGTTTTACCTTTTAGCAATTATAGTCTAAACACTCTTATATCTGGCTGGAGAAG
Organism: Cucurbita maxima; assembly: GCF_002738345.1. Classification (NCBI taxonomy): domain Eukaryota; kingdom Viridiplantae; phylum Streptophyta; class Magnoliopsida; order Cucurbitales; family Cucurbitaceae; genus Cucurbita; species Cucurbita maxima. The sequence goes on along the minus strand of NW_019272025.1, from coordinate 2,108,265 downwards.
TTTACTGTAATCTCTACTGGACGGTATTTCCCTTTTGTTCATTTCATTTAATAATGAAAATGTTTTCTATACAAAAAATAAAAAAATAAAAAATAAAAATAAATAAATAAATCACGTTTCTCACCTGTCTGAAGATCTTGAAGTGTGCTAAGCCATAGCTCTTCCCAAAGTACAGTTACATTTTCCAGCTCTTTTATCATCAACTGAACATCATCTATCAATCTTGGATAATGTTCTTTCTGCAGATATCATAGGCATGTTTCAATAATCTTGCTTTTCAACTGTAACCATGAAATTATTGATTCAAACCAAAAATATTTCCAACACACCATACAGTTAGAAAGTTTCTTATATTTAAAACGGAAATGGGCACCAGCATTTGCATTTTTCTAGGCAGCAGCATTGACAAAATATTAAGAGGACATATTTTTCTACATGATTCGTCAAACCTAAAGCAATCGAGGATTTTTTTTTTCATGTAAGGAGACTACTACCGTTCATGAATATATTCAGAGTAGCTGTGCGGAAAGAACTCTATCTTAAATAGAAAAACAACAGTATACACCACAACTAAATCCAACTCTGATCCAAAAAACTCACTTAGAAAAGCTTAGTCGCTAAAACTCAAAGAAGCAAAAAATGGCCTTGACACCACAAATCAATCACATCGTCAACTTATCTTTGAAAATTCTTATGTTTCTCTTTCTTTCCAAATAAATTCCATAATAACGGGCAGCTAAGTGTGTTTTTCCCTTATTCCTCCTTCAGCATAAATATCCTCAACAAACAATCAACTCACATGCTGTAAGAAACGATCAATTTATCATTTCTCCTAGAGATAGTCTCTTTTTTCAGGTGATAATAGACAATGACATTCTACAGTAGACAACCGTACAACTGTATATTGAGAAAAGGATAAAAAGAAAGACCAAACTGAAGAAGATAACACAATTCAGTGAGCAGACTGCATAAGGAAGTCAAATATGAAATACCAAACTAATTGTGATATGATTTAGGAGGAAATACGTGAACTGAATAATTGGGGCTCCAGACCTAAAGAGTGTCATAGATTTAAGACATAAAGAGCCCCAGAACTGAATAGTTCCATCGGCTTCAAAGAGTGGATAACTCGAGCTAATAAGACTAGACAAAATAAGTTCAAAACCTTTTTCAAGGCCAGATGCAGTTTCCCGCCCAATTGCTAAAAGAAGTTTTAATGAAAGAAAGCATGTTACCAGAGAACCAAGTATGTGCTGAAGCTCCTCCGAAGGCTTCTCTTCATAAGAATTTACATCAACCAGTGTCGGGTATACTACAGACCAGGGGGACCGCTTAGCCAACATCATCACTAATCCCTCCAACTGTTTCCTCACAATTTTCTCAGGATGGGAACTCAGGCGAGCAAATAACTGTGGTGTCACTTCCTATAAATTTATAAAATAAAAATTTCTAAAATACAACAGCATCAAATAAGTTGCATAAAGAACAAGAAATGATTTAAAACAGAAACCGAAATCAAACCTGCCATGGAGAGAGTGGGACTGTTGATAGAGCAGGCTCAAGAGAATCTTTTAACTCAGCTCCATAATTGAGAAGAATATGTAGGACGTACAACGTGGCCCTCAGTGTGTATTTTCCGGACTTCTGTTTTATTGACTTACACTCATAGCCCGCCAGCTGACCATTGCAAGCTTTTATACTTGAATACAAAAGATATTGTATAAAGCCATGAGCAGCATGACCAAAGAGAGACACTCTTCTACTCCTCAAGGTCCTCCAAACATCTACCAAATCCTGAATTATGGGTACTGCACTAGAGTCATCTAGGTCAGTAATGGCATGCTGAAAGAATAACTTTAACTGGGAGGTAAATACATCAGTAAGACATTCATTCCCAGGATTTTCCGCATTTGACAACCCAGCTGCAGCCTCAATGATATTTATTACTTGCTGCAACATGGCCTTGACGGTGCTACCAAGTTTCAAATCCTCTGCAGTCTCAGAGTTCCATTCTCTTAGCTCATCATTAACACTTTTTGCTTCATAATCTTTCTGCACAAGAAGATAAATCAGGTGTTCTACTCTGATGATTTCATCTTTAGTTAATTTATCTTTCTCAGGAAGAACTTCAGGATCTAATATAGAAGAAAACAAGCATGAGCGGAGAGAAGTTCCACATGAAGCACAGAGAGAACTTTCAGCTTGACTAAAGCACCAAGATGCATAAGAAATCCATGACTTGCCAAATGTAGGGCAAAGACGAGTGGACAATTTAGTCATCGTACCTACCATCTCCTCAGTGATAAGTTCTATACTTGACCCAGAGTGTAAGTTCTCATTACAGATGGAGAACTCACCTTTGCCAGATGATTTATCTGTGACATTAAACTCAGCAATCATCTTAGGTATAACATTATCCAAGTTCAAAGCTTTTAAATCCTGTTTTAACCAATGAGAAAGTTTTAAGCATGCTTTTGCTTTCAGAATACCATCATCGAAGTTTGACTCAATTGAGTTGAAAGAAATGATGTGAGGATGTACAAAGGACCAAATATTTGTGAAAGCATCTTCAAACTTGTTGTCAGCTTGCATTAACAAAATTCTCTCATACTGCAAACTTGAGAGGAGAAATTGACAATGCCTTTCATCAAAACAATCTGACATATGATCGTGAATATAATTGTTTAAATTATTTGCCAACATCAGGTTTTTCTGTTTACGAGCCAAACTCAATAAATTAATACAGAGTTTCAATGTGATTGGAGAAGTTGGTGAGATCACTCGATAAACACGAAGAACTTTTAACCATGAGTTGCAATCTTGATTAACTCTACAAAAAGAAGATTGCACTGACTGGACGTAAACACTCAATATTGAATTTAACTGTTTGTGTTTGTTTTCACAGCCTGTAAGCTTGTAACCTTCTTCAAATGCAGAAATGCTATGTAATTGAGTAGCAAATGCAGCTGCCTCTTCCAACCCATCCAGAGGCAAGATAGACAACGTTTCCTCCAGCATTCCCCTTGCCTTCTGGATTTCTTGGGACACCTTTTCCATCCTTCCCTCATTATGGAAAAGCAGTGCTTGTAAAAGCATCTGCTCACTTCTCTGCAAAGCCAACTTGGGATCTAGAGTTAGCTCACTGCTACTCTTAGGTGTCAAACCAAGACACGCCCATGATGCCTGATAATCTCCTTCATCAAAGTGTGCCAATGCATGGATTGCATTTATTTCATTGCCAGCTGTAGTTAGAGCACCAGAGTAGCTCTTCCCAGCATGTTTAGAACGAAGAGATTGCAACTCCAATAACCATGATTCCAGAGATTTCCAATCAGCCATAGCTGTATACCCCTCAATAATACGAGCAATGGTGAACTGTATACCATCAGAACCCATAGAAGCGAGTGACTCTTCAGTCTGCAACAAGTGGATAAAGTGAGCAGCTGCTTTTTCGTATTGACCTCTTGCCTGATAGACTAGCCCTGTAATCCATGAAAAGGGTCCTAGTATACCAAAGTTATCAAGACTCTGGTTTTCCTCAAGAAAGACGGAAGAGAATGTCATTTCAACCCATTTCTGGAGACCAACCAAAGCTTCTGCTTCATGACTTTTACAAAGAGCCAGAGTCATATGCCTCAAAACCCTTAAGATATCTCTGGTAAATTTATGCTTGTTGTTGTGAATGTTCTCACCTACCTGTAAATTAGACTTTTCCTTCATATGTGACATAACAAGATTCTTCAACTCCTTCAAACGCAGAGTACAGTATTGGATTGCAGCATATTGGCTTTGAAGTGCCAATCCAGCATTCATCATTGGCTCACACATACGTGAAAACCACTCCTCACAGACTTTCTTGTTTGCTCGAAAAAACAAAGAACTTTGACGAGTAGCAGGTGATAAGACTGCAGACCCCTCATATGCATTATAAACATTTTTCTTTAAGGCCTCAACAAAATCCAATAACAACCTCATTGGCAATAAACGTGCTCCAGAAGCCCCAACCATTGTCAAATTCCCATCACTATGTTCATTATCAAGCTGTAGCAAGTGCGCTATGTCTAAAAGCATCCGCTCTAGTGCTGCAAAGGTCTGTGTAGGCCCACCAAGGTTTGTTCGTAAACGCAGAGTAATACAATATCTAGCTGCTTCATGGATGGCCCACCACACTCCAGCTACACAATTAACTGAGCAATTGCCATTAAGAAACTCATCATCCACCTTGAGATCCAACCATAAACCGTTTGCACCAAAGTTCCCTGTCTCCTCACTTTGACTCGAATCAATATCCTTCAATCTCCCACATCTATGGATGAGCCGTTGGGTCCATGATGCAACAGGAACTTTCCATCTTTGTGATATGTAGCTCAAGATGGAAATAAGTTGCTGAAAATGAATTTGCTGAGGCAGCTGCTTCAAGGCAAATACTTGTTTCCAATGCAGGCTAGATTTATGATCCGACCTCAAAAGATGTAGCCTGGAAGCAGGATATGATCCAAGGTCATATTGACCACAGGCATAAAGTGCCGTAGGCAAGATATGAGAAAGCAATCTCACGAATGAGTTTTTTATATCATTATCTGGATCACCAAGTTTCTCCAGGACTATATCAGCAATGGGATAAAAGTATATGGGATGAACAATTTTTGCTTGCAGAAGCAGCTCCAATACTGAAGCTGCATTAGATCTCACCTTAGGTTCCCGGTCAGATGCAGCATCAATTACCATGAAAATCAAGTTTCCTATGACTCCGAAATATCCAAATGCTTCAAAAAAGTTGGCATATGTTGTGTCATTCTTAAAAATAGTAACGACATTCTCACAAAATCTCTGAATCCAACCCAGGGTTGTTATTTTAACTGTTAGAGGAGAAGCTTTATGAAGGGCTTTGGAGAAGAGCATATTGTATTTTGTTAGTTGCTCAATAATAATAGCTGAATGGTCCTTATTTAGAAATGTTTCATCTATCTCTTCACCTGCATCCAGAAAATGGCTCTCGCTACTCAATTTCCTTAAAGAACACTTACTAAATAATTCAGTTGTGGTCAAGCTGTCCAATGTATTGAGGATAGCAGCTTGCAATTCCACATAAGCCTGAATTGGAAAGTCAAAAGGATTCAATTTTTTCATAATGAAGGAAATCAATCTTTCTGACCTTCTTAAACATGTCAAAGCAACATTTTCTTGGCCTATCAAACCAATAGTTCCACTAGAGATAGTACATGTCAATAAGGCTCTCAAATCAAATTTAATGAGGGCAAACAAATCCATTTTCGAATAAAATTGAGATTCGAGAATACCATTGATATTTCCTTGATCTAAACCTTTTTCTAACAAGCCCTTGAACACTTCTAACTCTTCAGTTAATAATGTCACTGTTTGTTCAACAACTTCATTATTCCCATGTTGGAGCAAGAATATATAAGTGGCAGCAGAACTTCCTGTTACCAAATGATTTGGATGCAGTCTAAGCTGAGATATTGGTGCATCAAATTGCAATATTCTGTGCACAGACGATGGCAGCAGTCCAAGTTTTTGAAGGGACAATAACTGAAGATTAGTTTTTAAGACACCATGAACTTGAAGAAACGTAATCTTATGTCCTCTCACAACATGGTTAGCTCTGGTCATTTCCAAATTTTGGAATAGGATATCGATCGCAAGTGGATAAAAGGTGGAAAAACGTTCACGTAATATTTCTGCCAAAAGAGTCAAGCACTTCCACAAATTCTCAATCCACTCCAACCATCCAAATTTACGTCCAACCATGGATAAACATCCTAACAACTGGGGAAGCATTCTCGAAAGAGATTCACTTATTTGCTCAAGAAGGTTCAATTCCAACAACCCAGAAGCTGTAGACCGAAGAATTGTTGAGAAACAAGAAAGTAATGCAAGTAATCTACGGAATTGTTGTGGTGTCCCAGGACTCCCATCTTGAAGTAATACATCCATGTCACCCAAGAACTTTGACAATAAACCCAGAGAAAACTGCAAATTACCCACCCAGTGCTTCTGAAACTGTAAGAAACTGTCCATTATGATGTGCCTATCTGAATCGGTTAGATCTGGAACTAATGCCCAACCTAGAAGTAGATCAACGATATCAAGAAAATGAGGTTGGAAACATCTAGAAAACTTCAGAGAAATCAATGTTAAAACTCCTAAGAGTCCATGTAATAAAGACAAGGGGGTTCTCTCATCCTCAAGAAGTACTTGGCATGCTTTAAGAATTGGCAAAGCATATCTCTCCACAGCACCAGCTTCTCCAATGTTAATGAACTCTTGTAATCCCTCCAATGCCAATTTGGTGGTTGCATCACCTGCAGTGACATGGCTAAGCAATGGCAATGCCCAACCAATGAATCGATCGACCAAAGTCCCAAGTAGTACACTATTCTGCCTTCCATTTGGTGATGCCGCGATTGAACATGAGACAGCACAGAGAGCCCCATATGCAATGGCTGCTGCCTGTCTCACTGGGTATGACCTAATATATGGAATCAAGTAATAGTTGCATCAATAATAACATTCTGTGAAGAACATGATGGATCAATGTTTTTAAGAACATTAAAAAAAGAATTAGAATCAATAAGCATAAACCTACTAGACCAACTATTCTACTGAGAAAAAGTACTAAAAGTTCTGGGAAAATGCGTTTGTATTATCCTTGGACAAACCAAAATTTTCGATTGAGTTCAACTTTTTAAGGATCATTTTCCCAGCTTCCTCAAAATTCCAATTTATTGCCTAAGCACATTCCTGGAGAACGCATGAACAGTAAACACCGGTGGGAAAAAAGGGAAACAATGAGGAAATGTAAATGGACTCTCAGCTCGAATCCAAATACAGCACATAATCTTTCAGCATACCACAAAGTGAAAAACGGTAATAACAATATCAGCTGAAAAACGATAGAAAAAGCACGAGAGAAACCTCCAGCATCGTATAGCCAGAAGAGGAAGTCTTACTTATCAGATAGAAGCTGAGAGAAGCCCTGGGAAAGAAAAGTGGAGGAGTGAGTTACGAGAAGCGAATTAGGAGGATAAACAATGGCGCGATGGATTGAATTGATAGCTGCAATTCTAGCAGAGTCGTCCTCGTCGGAAGCAGCACCGGTGGAAATGGAACTTGAGGTAGTGGCATTAGGATCATCCTTCCGCAAAGCTACGTTGAGAAGCGCCGCTAGTTGCTGCTGCTGATGGTGAAGTCCCTGCATCATCCTTCTCCCGGGAATTTCCTGAAAAAATTCATTTCAAACCCTTCAAAGCCCACAAGAATCCGAATTCTTCAGAATCATTCACTTCCTTTCTAGTACGAAAATTCATTGCAATTCTTTCGCATCCCTGAGGTTCTGAAAACTGGAACTGTCCGGAAAACATTCATCCAGCGACGAGCGGAGTTCTTGGAAATCAAATTTCCGCCAGCAGATTCTAAATCACAGTGAAAAGCTCAAACGATTTGAGAAACAGGAGCATTGGCAGAAACTTCGGAAGAAGAAGATGAACAATTTCGTAGCGGTCCAAATTCTCAAACTGTGTTGGGATTTGGAGAAAACTCTAATGGCATGATCATATGTTTATACCAATAGTATCGAAACTAAAAAATTATCCCAATTTTACTTTCTTTTTTTCCTTTTACTAATTATAATTCTTCTCATATTATATTTGTTTTAATCAAATGAAACAAAAAAAAATATATTAAAAATTAAATGAATTTAGATATTAATGAAGAAACTTAATCAAATATAATAATGCCCGAGCTCCTACTTTGCTTGCATTCTTCATCAGGGACTATCTCGTTTATCCCACTTCTAAGGTAAGGAGTCCTCTGTGTGTTAGAATATTTACAGGAATGAATCGCACATGTTGGTTGAGAATTGCTCGGGAATTCATTGATAGTGACTTTGGCAGGTTCTAGTGGTTTCTCTTTTCTTTATTTGTCGATTGAGCGTTTTCGTTCCATTCGCTCAACCTTCACGAACTTGGACAATCGACGAACTAAGATTTTGGCACTAGATATTCGGAGGTGTGAAAAGGGCTGCTGTATAAAACATAAAACCCATAAAAAAACGACAATTGTTCGTGAAAGTTTTCCCAAAAAGGCATGTCACATGTGGTTGTGGTTGCGGCAGAGAGAATCTAAGTTAGTACATCACACGAATATGAGTACGAGGATTTGAATATCTAATTGGGAATGTCGATATGATTCGAAACTTCGACCAATTGAAACGGTAATCTTAGTCAATTGAATCTAAAGATCCACATAAATGCTTCGGATAAGCAAATATCTAGTTCACAAATGTTAAAAGGCCAAAATGAATTTGATTTTATTTCAAATTATTGTTGCTCTTGAAAATTTGATTTAAAAATAAGACGTTTAAATCTAAATATCTAAAAATCTCATAATCATAAGGAATCACATGGAAAGTAAGATTCTAATTATTTATTATTATTATTATTATTTTTTTGTATATACCTATGTGTTATATATACACATACATATATATAAAATGTATGGGTATGTATCTGTATGCATGAGTATGTATCTGTATGTATACGTATGTATATGTATGTATATATATGTATGAATGTATGTATATATGTATGTATGTGTATATGTATGTATGTATGTATATATGTATGTATGTGTATATGTATGTATCTGTATATGTATGTATATATATGTATGTATGGGTATATATAACATATACATACATATATGTATGTAGGTATGTATGTATGTATATATATATGTATGTAGGTATGTATGTATATATATGTATGTATGTATGCATATAAATGTATGTATGCATGCATGTATGTATATGTATGTTATGTATGTATGTATATATGTGTTGAATTGGGTTGAATTTTTGAAAAACCGAGTGTGTAGGAGGGTTGACTTTTTTTTTTTTTTTTTGTCCGTCCAAGTTGAACCTACTCTATCTCATTTTTTAAGATTATTATGAATATTAAAAAGATTTGATGTGACTTGTAAATGTTTGACATGGAAGTTTTACGATATTTTAATTATTAATATAAAATGTATTAGGGATAAATATGATTTTTTAAAAATAATTATATATATATATATAAAAAGGAACAACTCGACAACCCAACCCAACACGACACGAAAATATGAGGTTGGGTTAGATTAGGTTGTAAACTTTATTCGGGTTGCTCAAGTCACCAACTCAACCCAACCCAACCTGTGTACACTTTTATATCGAATTTTAAGTATGTCATAACTATATTTATGTTGACTAATCCATTAAATTAAAGTGAACAAATAAAATCATATACGATAAATCTTTGCATATATGAATTTGATGAGTTTTTTCAAGAGGAAGAAATCAAATTTTACCAGTCAATCTGAAGTTATATCAATTTTAATCTAAGACTACTAATTTCATCCAATTGTATCTCAAACTTAGATAAATGTTGCAATTTTAACCCTTTTAACCATCTTCCGACGCGTGCCCTGAATTCTCGATAAATTTCTAAAGAAAAATGCATTAGAGCTAAGGTCCAATTTGATGAAATTAAAATTATAAGGTCCAATTCAACGACCCCAATGAAAGTTTTAGGGTGAAAATTCCTACGATGTAACTTTTGTAACCGTAAAAACTTGTTTTTGTTCGTCTTGAGCGGGAATTTAAACTTCTGACTTTTGTTTGACTTTTTTTTTTGGGAGAAACTGAACAAGGATTCACAAATGTTGAATCAATATTAACTTTATACAAATAATGTACAAACACATATATCGTGCTAACACACATTAGACACGGACAATCTAACCAAACTAAACCGTCGTGCATCTTAGGTCAAAACGGTCCATCGAAAAACTACTCCGACCACACACACACCGCCACTCCGGTCCCAACCGTCGAAAAATACAAGTGATTTACAGATGGAAGGGAAAAACAGTAAGCTTCAACACTTTTAGAGTTCATGGCAATACATTACAGAGAAAAGAAAACCAACTCTTTTTAACTTTTCCATTCAGGGAAGAATATACAGATGGGAGCTAAAGCAATGGAGTTTCAAAGTTCAACCACTCTTCAACTTCATGCTTTGAAAACAAGCTGTAAATGATAAAGACGAAAAGTGAACATTGACAAGGTTACAAGGATAATCTGAAACAACAGGGTGTTGTGTAATCAAGAACTTGTTGTCATCTGTTTTTTGAGAAAAATTCCAACATATTTGCATCATAATCCACTGGATGTTCCAGTTGGGTTTCCATGATTTCCTGTAAAATGCAGACAGTAATGTCAGATATGAGGTTGTCGGATGTGTGATTGATGGAAAAACAAAGCTCAGGAGACAAATGAGAAGATAGTTTCTATAGAACAGAATGTGCACAAGAAGGCTGTAACAGCTCAAACTCACTTGGCCGAGTTTGGCCGATCGGTTATGTATCCTGTCAACTTCACAGTTTTAAAATGCGTATACTAGAGAGAGGTTTCCACACTCTTACAAAAAGTATTTTCTTACCCCCCTTGGAGGCCAGCGTCCTCGCTGGCATATTGTCTGATGTCTAGCCTTGATACCATTTGTAGCAACCCAAGTTCACCACTAGTAGATATTATTCGTTTTGGCCCGTTACGTATGACTGTCAGCCTCACAATTTTAGAGGTTTCCACATCATTGTAAAGAGTATTTCGTTTTCCTCTCCAACCAATGTGAAATTTCACCATCCATCCCCTTCGAAGCCTAGCGTCCTTATAGACACACCGCCCAGTGTTTGGCTCTGATACCATTTGTAACAACCCAAGCCCACTGCTAACAGATATTGTTCGCTTTGGCCCGTTACGTATCATCGTCAGCCTCATAATTTTAAAACGAGTCTACTAGGGAGAGGTTTCCACACCCTTATAAGGAATACTTCGTTCCCCTCTCCAATTGAGGTGGGATCTCACACTCTCAAAGGATTCCTTCCCTACATATTTCTCGTTTCAAATTTCTAGCTCTAAGAAAAATACATGCATTTGATAGTTGTTCTATGTTTCTCGTTTATCATTTTGTGTAATTGTAATTAAAGAATATAGTTCCTTTGTTTTCTGTTTATGATCATTCAAAGATAACTAAAATCATGGTTTATCTTTTCGGTCTCTATGATTTGGAGAAAGTTCATTAAAATTTCATCCTTATGGTTCGATAAAAACTCGTAAATAGTTTCTATCATTTGATAAAACTCTTATAAATAGTCCCTACGAGATTTTATCAAACCATAGAGCAAATTCTAACGGAATAAATTCTAACCTTATCTAAATATTTTCAGGAAAAACTTTTGATTTTAAAGTTTGAGAAATAGTGAAATGGTTACTAAATGAGAATCAAGTACCAAATACATTTTTCATATTCTATCTTTTGAAAAAAAATAAAAAAAACAAGAAATAGAAGCCTAACAAACAGCCCTTAATTTCCATAACTATGATTAGAGCTAAATTTTCAAGCCAGCCAAATTCTATTGAGATTTAGAATCATCATGTAAACCCAGAATCCATTTACTTCATAATCAACATGGCAATAGTTCACAGGAATCAGCAAACAACAAGTACTAGATTTAATAAGCTATTTGGGTGACATTCAGACAAATAGTCTCCACTTTGGTTTGCAAAATTTCAACTACTTTCCAGGTATATGTAAACCTCATGATAACTATGCTCAAATTTACTAGTTAGAATCTAATGAAGCATGCAGGAAAAAGAGTAGCCGACATTGAAAACATAATGTAATGCACGTCAAATTCAGCAAAAAGATTACCTCGGGTTCAAGTTTTCGTTGGATCGTCGTGGACTCGGAATATTGTAACTTTCAGTGCAGTAGCTTTTATATCAATCAGCTCAAAGACACAAACGTCTTCTTCTTTCAAATCATTCTCCACAACAAAGTCGGCCCATCCCCTGGTTAGCTTGGTGCCAGGACCCTCGCGAATGCATCGAACACGCCATTGCTTCCCACTAGAAACCTGAAGTGTGATGTCGCCTGAGACCCCTTTTAGATACTTCTCAGCAAATTTGGACGGTATATGCTGTTGATAACGAAACAGACTTCATTTGTACCATCTACTTGAGAATCACATAATGGAGTGCAGAGCTAAAAGACTTACCAGATGGAACCCTCTTCGGACATAGGATTGCCTCATAACAATCCAGCAAAAGGGATTACCAGGCTTGAACTCCTCGACTCCACACGCCATCCTACTAATTTTATGTGGGATGTTTTCGCTATTTTTTTCCACTATGGCCTCATTGTCATTGTAGTAGTCAACTACATTCAATTTTTGTTGTTAAAGAATCAATTTACTTCTGAGAATCTGCAAATGAGTTAAAGAGTGCATTTGTAGAACTTACTTGGTTCAACTTTCAACTTCTTTTTCCTGGCTCTTTCATTTGATTCATCAGAGAATTGAAAGTCCAAATTCTCTCTAGCTTTTGCAAGCTCGTCCCCGTCGAATTGAATACCAATATCTTGATTCGACTTTAGTAGTTGCAACTTATCCAAATCCTTTAGAGGATGCATGTTCTCTGTATCAAACCAATGCATAAAGTTCTTAATGCTAATCCCATTGCAACTTCCATTGAATTTCTGCTGATCTGAAAAACCACATAAAGCGTTTTTCACCGAAGGGCGTGGAGAGGGATCCGGAGAACTCGTTCCAAATATCTCAACTAATTTCTTGTATTCAGCTTCTTTTCCAAGTGTAACAGGACATTGTTCACCATCGTTTTGTTCAGAGGAAGCATTTGAAGTATTGCATGGACCATTTGAAATAGCAGTTAGGTTGAACATGTAAAAGTTGAAAACGGAATTCCCTTCAAATCTGAAAACCAAGAGTTGTCCAACTTGAATGCAATGGTGTTTCACAAAATCATGCCAACCATCCTCAAACCACATACTACGGCCATGTCTTTTTAACTCCAGAACCCATCGATGACCATTCGGAACAACTAGAGTAACAAGATCAGAAAGATCATCTGCAAACTTCTTTGCAAATTTATTTGGTATTTTCTGTGGATACATCAAATTAATCCGTTAAACAAACAATAATACAAACAGAAAGTAACACAATCTGCAGGATTTCTAATGAAAGGTATCAATCATGACTTAACAAAAGTGTTAGAACCAAACAATAATGGATAGAAGAATGATTTTCTCACCCCTTTCAAAACAAGTCAAAGGCAAGCACTGTAATACAAAAATCTCCAAAATTCTTTGAACAGCTGAAATTTCAACCCCTTAATGGAATTTCATGGGAAAAAAATGAAAAGGAGGAACAAAGAAAACACTATACTCCAGCAGTTTTAACTTTGAATTGATCTTAATGCCTATTCAATTTAGTAAAATGAATTGCCCACACATTAGCCTAAAGTGAAACAAGGAGTCCCCGCAGTACATCATGAACAGATAGAGCTTGAAAAAAGTTGATCATTCAAAACCAATTAGAAAAGAAAACATGAATCAACGCCAAGAAACGCAAGCTGCAAAAGATAAGCCCCGATTATTCGCAACCCAAATCATGTTCTTGATCATTGATGATCATTCATCCGCTTCCAAATTGTTTATCAATACCGCTTTCACACTCTCTCTCGATGCAGCAACAGAATTTGGCTTTTGAAAAACAATCCAACGAGACTACCACGGAAAATTTCATACAAAAATCAGCAATCAATAAGAGGCGATTTCTCTCAATTTTTTCACAATCAATCTAAACTAACGAATCCAACACTCTCCATCCAAACAGACAAGAAAAAGAAAGCTAAGAAACGATTGATCACTTATATCGAGTGAGAAAAGCAAATGAAAATCAGTCTACATTCTCTTCCTAGAACCGATTCTGGATTCCGTTCATTTCCTTTCCCCATAAGAACAACAAAAACAAAATTCACATAGAAACAAAACGATTACCAGCTTCTTGTCTTGAAGAATGGACGGCACTACCAGCTTGTAGAAGAGGCCAGCCCTCCTTACTGGAGAGCTTTCATTGAACGATTGAGCTCCCTCCTGTTCATCTGACTCGACTATGGCTGTAACAGAGTTCTCCATGGAAATTTTAGCAGACCCTTAATTCAATTTCCATTGATTTCTAGCAAAAAGCTCTGCACCTAAAACCCCGCGCTGTGTGTGCGCGACAAGGGAGAGAGAAAGATGGAGGATCAAAAAACTATGCTGCGTGTATACAATGTGGGACCCACCTTGGTAATAACCAATAAGAAAACGACACGTTTAATATAGTGGGTCCCAATAGCTTAAATAAATCGCTAAATTATATATATATATATAAATACTCATTTATATTAATTTTGGAACATTTCAACTTTAAAATTTTCATTAAAATATATATTCTTTTATTAAAAATTATTCCAAAACGTCGTATAGAAACCGTTATTATCTCATTCAAAATTTTAAATTAAAGTATAAAATCTAAAAAAATTAAAAAATTTCTCAAAATTCACCATATAAGAGAATATTAATTAACCTTGTTTAATAAAAAAAAAATGTGGAGTTTATATATATATATATATAATATATGAAAAGAAAAAGGTTAAAAATAAAAATATAAATAAAGGAAGCTTTGTTGGGATTGTTTAGGAATTTTAGAACTATACAAAAGGACAAATTGGTCCGAAAATGATTCTTAAGCATCCCACGTTCTAATAAAGTAATTAGTAAAGATAAAGATACAATTATATATTTAAAATTATTCATATATATATATATATATATTAATCGTACAATTAACTTTTAATAAATTTAATCAATAATTCTAAAAATTGGCCATAATATATTGTAATTGTTTGTTATCTTTGAGTTTTTATTTTATTTTTAGAAAAAAAAACTTACTTTATAAAACATTAATATTTATTCCATTTTTATTAATTTGTTCACTAATTTATTAATAAAAACATCATAAAATTTTTCATAAATTCATTAATTTCAATAAAATAAAATTTTTACGATGATGGGTATCTTTGTCAAAATTTTATAGATTTGAATAAAAAATTTAGTAGATTCTATCAATTTTGTAGAGAAACGTTTTGATAAACAATATTTGGATTTAAACATTCTTTGAAGGTTAAATTTGCAATACTTTGACGAGTTTAAGGTTAATATTGTTAAAATTATTAAACTTCGAGGTGTAATTTAAGAAAATTAAAAGTTTGAGATTAAAACCGATATAAAATTTACTTAATAATATATTAATTTTGTATATTTGGGTAGTACTAATTTTATATTTTTTTTAACCGATGAAGTTGAATAATTTTTATTTATTAATTTAATTATTTAATTATTTTTTAAATCGTGTTTTCAAAATACAAATCAAAATTAAAATTTTTTGTTAGAATTTAACTAAGAATTATTATTATTTTGTTTGAAAAGAAGAAAATTGTGGTTAAAAATAGTAAAAAAATAATAATTAAATGTAATATAAAAAAAAATCAAAGGATTATAAAACAAATGTAAGTTTTTATTATTTAATTCAGTGGGGTGGAGTTTATTACTTGAATTTATAGCTTATTTTGTATTTATTTTGAATTTATTCCACTTTTGTGTTATTAAGTAGGTGGGTAGAAATTAAATAGGCTGTAATAAATACTGGATTAATTTAATATTATTGAAAATTTAGAAACTGTTTATATAATTCAAAATTTTTTATAACCCGATTAATTAACATTTAATTAAAAAAAAAGTGTTAACTAATTACTAATAAGAATTAAATTTAAAATATTTTTTTATATAAAATTAAATCAATCTTTTGTTATAAAAAAAAAAAGTAGGATTAAATAATTTAGAGTTCGCCATCATTCGAGAAAACGCCTTAACTTTTAACTTTGACTAAGTTGACCTACTTAATCTACACATTAGCTTACTTGTTACGAAATATCATGGAGAAAGAATTAAACGTACAAATACTACTTTCATCAATGAGTTTCTTCGTTCAGTTATAACGTTATTGACTAATTTTGTTTGTCTCTAAAATTTGGCCAAGGATTTAAATGCTTCAGCAAGAGATGAAAATAAAGTACAGAATTAAGAGAAAACAAGCATAAATTTCAAAAGGAGGAAACTAAAACATGAATGCACTCTCAAACAACGAGTCGATGACGACTTTGAGGGGAGGCTACAAGCGCTTCAAGCAGAGCTGCATGCACTTATAATGTAGAAGAGTCCACTCTTTTATTTAGATTATCTGTCCGTAGATGCAAAGTAGTGGTTTTAAAGGAATTTGAGGACAGAGTACAAACCTCAGACCAATCGATCGACTTAGACTTCTAGTCAAAGGAGCTGCTAGTCCAACTTGACGAGATACTTTCACCAAGCCGAGTGGAAGGCTCAAGAAAGAAATTGGTCTCGAGCATAAATGTTTTCATGTTGGGTTTCAGACCTTATTCACTTGCCTTATCTTCTTTTAACTTGGCCTCCCCTCGAGTCTAGTAGCTCTCTAGCCCACAAAAAGACCAGACCATTCCAAGCAAAACAAGAAGAATCAGTCATTTACACAATAAGAGAAGGGTTCTCCTCTTCCTTTGATCCTATCTTTATCAATCACTACACAGACAAAAAGAACCAAAAACAAACACGGTCTGGATTGATATCAACAAAAATTTGAAAATCTATATACAACTAAAGTCAATACAGCTTTTTGGAACGTAAACTCTAAATGGATCCTTTTTTTTGTCAACCTGGAAAGATTATGAACATCAAACAACAGCTAATTCCACAAGAACAGATCAGAAACAACAGGCTACCACAAAGAAAGAAAGAAAGAAAGAGGTTTGATACAGTAGGATAACCTGGAAATATGGAGTATTAGTTTCTGATCAGCTTAATCTGGGTAACACTTCGCAGCGGAGGAGGATTCATAGTGCCGGTAGAATTCGGGTTAGCCATTCGTCCGCCTTCTTCCATGACACGAAACATGGTAACTTTGAGCACGATTTCTCTCATCCTGAGAAGCTCGAACACACAAACGTCGCCCTCCCCTAAATTATTTTCCAGGCAAAACTCATACCATCCCTGACTTAACTTCGCTCTACCAACTTTATAAAGACATCGGACAGGCCACTGTCTCCCGTCCGGTGTCTGAAGTTTGATGAATCCTGAAACTCCACTTAGATTCTTTTCAGCAAAGCAAGATGGCAAATACTGTAAAAGAGAGTGCAGACTACCATTGTTAGCACTTGCATAATTCAATTTAAAAGCTTCCATTTAGATATCTCAACAATCCAAATATCTTACCATTATACAACCTCTATACAGATACGATGGTCGCAAGACGACCCTGCAGAACGGATTACCGGGCTCGAAAGCTTTTGCAGAGTTGATAGCTCTTTCTCTTTCTTCTGCTGTCACTGTTCTCTTTCTAGCAGAGGCACTTTCATAAAATCTAAAGCGAATGTCTCCTAAATCTTCACTATGAGCAGATGATGGATGGTGATCGCCTGCAGATCGAAAATTACGGGTAAGGTACTTCAAACATTTACATTGCTAAAATGTCAAGCGATGCGACGGGAGCTTACTAGAATCAAGTTTTCGCTTTTTGCCTCCACTCTTTTTAATTCTGTGTACATCATCACCCAAATTCTGAAATCTCACCTCATCTGCAGATTTTTTAACCTCCATAGCACTAAACTGAACCCCAATATCACGAGTAGATAAATACTCGGCTTGCAACGTACTTGCAGATTTTGATTGGTGTGGATTCCATTCATCACCAAATAGCTTATTTCGCAAAGAACCAGAATTCATGGACTGAATGGAAGGAATGGCTTCAGGAATGTCATAATCCTCCAATTCTTCAAAGATTCTGTTTTGAATGCTGTAATTATTCCTTTGATTACCACCGAGTGCAGCAGATTGGTAGTTTATTTCAGATGTATTAAGATTAAAGATAAAGACACAGAACGCCGAGTTTCCCTCGTATCTGAATACTAATAAGTACCCAACCCGTATGGAGTAATGCTCAAGAAATCCATGCCAACCATCTTCAAACCAAAATTTGTTATCGACTTTCCTTAAACCCACACGCCAAACATGGCCATCGGGAACAGTAAGGGTAGCAACTCCAGAAAGCTCATCCCTGATCATCCTGACAAAAGTTTCTGGGATTCTCTGTAAATATTGACCAGTGATGGGGGTCACACAAATGATTGATAATATAGAAACTTAACTCCATTCCAACAAATAGAACATATCTGACAAGACGACTTCAGTGGTATGATCATTCAGCAGGCTGATTCAAAGGGAAATGTTGCCTTATTGAAAAAGGAATATAACACTTGATTTATGATTAAAGAAACAAAGGAGTTCTATAAAGTTTCCGTAGCCAACCACACAGATATTTTCCATCAGAGATAAAAAAAAAAATGATGAACAAAAGGGCAATGCAAAGAAAGGAAAGCCCAGGATAAAAGAACCAGGTAAAAGTAAATGACGGCATAGACTGCATTATAAGAAACAAACAATCCCAAAAGATCCAAAGCTTTTATTCTCACACACCCATGGAGGTCTACCTTTCAAAATGAAACAAAACATCTTTGGAAGAATTTCATAAGAGCCTACTGCTGGAGAGCATCTGACAAGAAAGAAATATAAGAATCTTCCAAAAAATGAACTCCCACGCTATAATTAATACGATTGTGACTTAGCGTAAATGCTCCCCTTATTTCATCACTATAGCTTTCAACTCTCATTTCCAATTGGAGAGGTCTTTTGAAATTCTCTTAACTGAGGGTTTCCTCTTTCTTTTGTAATTTCATACTACCAATAAAGCAATCTCAAAGCAGTATGTTAACATGATGTGCAGCAAGAACAAACGAAGCTAACACGATGAATAGCAAGAATAACAATACAACAGAAGGAAAATGAAGTTTGTTTGATTTCATTAAGATTCCAGGTGAGATCCCACATCGGTTGAAGAGGAGAACAAAAATATTCTTTAAAAGAGTGTGGAAACCTCTTCCTAGCAAATGCATTTTAAAAACCTTGGAAGCCCGAAAGGGAAAGCCCAAAGAAGACAATATCTGCAAGTGGTGGGCTTGAGCTAATACAAATAGTATCAGAGCTAGACACCTGGCGGTGTACCAACGAGGACGTTGGGTTGTGATCCCACATCAATTGGAGAGAGGAACGAGTGTCAACGAGGACACTCAACCGAGGGGAACGAAGCATTCTTTATAAGGGTGTGGAAACCTCTTTCTAGCAGACACGTTTTAAAAATCTTGAGGAGAAGTTCGTAAGGGAAAGCCCAAAGAAGACAATATCTACTAATGGTAGGCTTGGGCTGTTATATCCCAACTACTCAACCGAACTAGCACTAAGAGACAATGGAAAGATATAGTAGTACTTGTTACTAAGGGATTAAGTTATAATCTTCATATGGTAAAAGAATGATGATAATGGATTGTTTATTTCCACAATTAACAGTTGACAAGATATTTCAAGAGAGTATTTGCAAATGAACACAAAATTCTCTGATTTATTATATATATGATATCTCACAACTCAGGATGAAATAATGGTCATCTTACTTCGAAAATTCTTCTCAGAGAACCTAAAAAATATGAACGAATTAGTGAAATAGGAAGAAAAACCTTTATTTTTTTTATGATTAGCATATAGCAATATTTGTACGTCAAATTAGAACAAATCAAAAGAATGCTATCCCTAAACGCTGAGAAGCGAGAACTTGAAGGTCAGGGGCCTAAATTGAGTATATTCAGTCAAAACGGGCCCTCAGAAAATTGGGATTTTACTCCCAAGTGATATTCAGCTGACGGAAACATAACCTGCCCAATCATGCAAACTGAATATGAAATCATTTTGAAAGCAAAACCAATGCATTGCCTTAGATTGCTGAAACTAACAAAAAAACATGGTTAATGAGCTTAAATAATGAAAACTTTCAGCTCCAAATTCAGTAATAATAGTCATATATCTCTATAGCAGACTGATAGACAAGGAACGAACAGTTTTGGGCCTAAAAACTTCTTCGATTGATCAAAAGTAACAAACAGAGAAGTAAATCATCAAGAACATCGAGTATATCCCGATAATTCCCCCCGTCTTCCCTGATTAAAAACAACATAGAAATCAGGGTTTTAGCTTAATTCCATCAGAAAATTCGTTGAAGAGCAAAAGAACTCAGCACGAGATACACAAAGAGCAATACTAGAGAAACTCCAAAAGAAAAAGAAACAGCGAAAAGGAGTTGAGCCTGATTTTTTCGACAAACAAGCAAGGGAAGCAAAAGCCAGAAAAAATCAATCAGAAAAAGAATCAACAGAGTACCAATTTCCTAGCTTGGATAGTGGAGGATAGCACAAGCTTGTGAAAATAAGGGCGCGGCATTTTCCTTTTGAATCCGCCCGTTCGAAAAGCTGAAAAATCAGTCATTCAGCATAGCGATTCAAAAACCCTCCCCTTCTGTATTTTTGTATTTTTGTATTTTTGTTTGATCGGAACCAAACAATCAGCCGCCCTTGGCCGGATTTCTCTCCCTGAATCTCCGCCGTAAGAGGCTCTGCTATATGAGCCTTCAGATCTACTTCCCCCTCTCTCTCTCTCTCTCCCACTGATTCTTCTTCTTCTTCTTCTTCTTCTTCTTCTTGCAGTCAAATTCCGTTTCTTCAAATTAATAATTAAAACTAAAAACAAAAGAGAGAAGAAAAAGAAAAAAAAAAGAATTAAAAGGGAAAAAAGGGAAAAGAAAACTCAACTTGACCTAAAAGTTGAACCAGCCGATGAAAGGGGCTGGCCCATGGTGACTCATCACAACTCGTCTCGACTTGACTCGGTCTTTTAACTCGGTTCAACTCGGCCGGGTCCACTCAGTCATAATTTCTTTTTAATTACTATTCTTGGAAAAAATCCAATTTTTGCCAAACTTTTCTAAGAGTTGGTATCTTTCCTGTCATAGCCATTTATTTTAATTCATATTTTCAATTAAATTCCAAAATTATTTAAAATTATAAAATTAATCGATATAAAAATTAAAAATTATATATAAATTAATTTAATTTTTTAATTTGACAATAATATATTAGACGAGTTATTATTAAATACCATCCACAATATTTATAAATTTATTAAACATTTTTTAATGTTCAAAAAATAAATAAACTAAATCTTAAAATTTAAATGTTTTTTTATAACTATATATTATATACTATTTCTTTTTTTTAATGAACATATAAATTTTTAAAAATAGTGTTTATTTACTATATATATATATATATTAGTTAAATTAATAAAATATACTTATAAAGTAATAATAATTTTTATAAAATATTTATAAATGTAATGGTATTTTTAAGTAAAGAAACTAATATTATCGTATTAATTATTACCTATTTATTTTTAATTACACGATTTTGTGCACCCTTAATTGTGGGAATTATTGTATAAAAAATTTAATTTTTTATATTATCCATTATTTAATTTTTTTTATTTCTTCAATCATTCCTTAAATTCCATGGACTTGATGACCCATTTTCTCTAAAAAAAAATACAAAATAAGGAAAATAAAATATTTTTTTACAATAATTAAATCAATTATAATAATTTTATTATTTTAATATCGTATTGTGTAGTTTTAAAATTCACATCAATAATCAAATACCTAATATTAGGTTAAATTAATAAATAAATAAATAAAATATCCTTAAACTTTATCCATTAAACTTTAAGAGTTTTTAATAATATATTTATACTAAAAAAGTTAAAAAAAGATTTATATCATTAGTTTGGTTTGAAAATTATTAATATTTTGTTTCAAAATAATTTTTCCATTTAACTCAATAATTATAATTAATATATGAAATTAAATTATTACAAAGATATATTTATTAAAAAAACTAATATATTTTTTTAAAAACATAATAATATGAAATTTTTAATTTTGCAAAAAGAACGAGTCAACTCAGCTGACGGGCTTTTAAGCGTAAAGTGAAGACTGAGTCAAGGAGCGAGCGAACCTACCAAAGTTGATGCTTTGAGTGGCTTTATTCTCTTTCCTTTGCCTAACTGTATTATTAAAGAAAATAAAAATAAATTTATTATTATTTGTCCTGACACGTGTCGCGTCAGGGAAGGGTTGCTGCATGTGTGGGCCCTTGCTCTTTGTTATCACTCCAATGGGTCACTATTGACCAAATAGAAAGAAAAAACAAATTATATTGTTTTTTTTTTATTTTTTAATTTTATAATTATTAATAATATCATTTATTAAAGTTTTTATTATTTTTTTTAATCTTTAAAAATTAAGTGTTCTATAAGTTTTTTTAATTTTGTTATTTACTTTTTCAATTTAAAAATTTAAGGTAAATTTTAAAAATTAAAAAAACAAATTTTAATTTTTTTAATTTTCTAAATTTGATTAAAAATTCAATTTTTCTTTAATAAAAATACTTTTATATTTTCAAAATTTATGCCAAAATTTTAAAAAATAAAAAATAGTTTTTAAAACTTTTTTTTTTTGTTTAAAATTAAAAAAAACAGTAATTAAGGAAATAATTAGTGTTTAATTTTGCTATTTTAAAATGGGTTTAAAATTTGAACGGTTTATTGAGATCCATCTGGACCGCCGATATAACCGTTTCCCGCGTTCGCGAAGAGCCCTTCTTCTTCTCTCTTTCTCTGGATTTCTATTTTTTTCTTTTGTTGCTCTGATTCAAATGGCTTCTGGAAGAACAAGAAGCCTGCAATACAATTTCATTTGTATTGCTATCTCCTCCGAATCCTACAGGTATGGATTAACCTTTCCTTTTGGTTTTGCTTGAACCAAAAGTCGATTTCGCTCTTCCTTTTCACATTTCTAGGGATTTTCACCCTCTGATTTTGCATATTTAGAATATCAATATTGGAAATCTTGCAATCCCTGTTGATTTGTGGATTTGGATGCTTTTTTTTTCCCTCG
This sequence comes from Cucurbita maxima, assembly GCF_002738345.1. Lineage (NCBI taxonomy): Eukaryota > Viridiplantae > Streptophyta > Magnoliopsida > Cucurbitales > Cucurbitaceae > Cucurbita > Cucurbita maxima. The sequence goes on along the minus strand of NW_019272025.1, from coordinate 2,085,339 downwards.
TTGTAGATGGTGAAGATGATAAGTGAAGGTAGAATGGGTGCGATGAGGACGGTAACAGTGGTTTTGGTTGTGACGGTGCTGGTTTTGGTTGCGGAAGGAACGGATACGAACGAAATATACAGTCCATGTTTGGATGCGAAGATTCAGAAATCAGACGGATTTACTTTTGGCCTAGCGTTTTCGTCGAAGGAAGCGTTCTTTCAGGATCAGATTCAATTTTCGCCATGTGATAGTCGTCTCGCTTTGGTATACAAAAACACTCAACTTGCCCTTTTCAGGCCTAAGGTCGACCAGCTCTCTTTACTCACCATTAATAGTACGACTTTCAATCCGGTACGTCTGTGATTCATCTCTTCACAATGTTTATCTCATACTATTTTCATCGATGAAAATTGATTTCGTTTTAACCATTTCCATTGATTTCGTTTCTTCCCCTGTTTTACCAAGAACATGAACTGTAGACAATTATAGAATAACACGATTTAAGAATTTGAATCTCGACCTGATTTATGTTCAATATGGCTTTTCATATTTATTCTCTATGATAATTATTGAAGAATGACAAAATCAGATAGAGTTATTTTTTTTTATATAGAGAATCACAATTCAAACAAGGGGGTATGGATTAGCAAAACACATAGATGATTCTTTTTCCTGTTTCTAGTACAAGTATGAACAGGGGAGGATTTTACTTCCACTCTAAAGGTTTATTTGTACGAGTATGAATTATTCACCGGCTGTTGTAAGTTGTCATATAACTCTAGTTTAGTCATAATACTGGTTCATATTTTAATTTATTTTAGTTATTAATTCTCTACGTGAATGGAATCAGATGATTCATGTATTACATTATTACTTCTAATGCCTATACAAAAGTTTGTCTAGCATTATTTTGAAACGTAGAATCATTTTCATTTTATATTTGTAGAGTGGAATTTGAATTAGATGTGGATTCATTGTCATTTTGTATTTGTCTAGAGGCAATTGGAAGAAATTTAGTAACTTAGTAAGAGAGACTTTATAGCATTAGATTGTGATAGATACACTTGTAAACACTTTGGTTATTGTGATTTGGCTAACATCCGTGGATTTAGAGGAATTTCTTCCCTCCTAACCACGTAAATTTTTGTGTCTATTTGTTCAATTTCTGTTTGTAGATGTGTGAGTACAGCTAAACAATTGGGTATCAAGACATTTTAGTCGTGGCATTTTGGTACAACAATTAGACAATGATGATACATAAAATGGATGACAACTCATCCAACTAGGGTTATGTTCTACCAATTAGAAATACGTGTAGTTACAGTTGGAAACATTTGTAAAGGTAGCACAAAGTAGAGAAAAAAACCTCTCCAAATCATACACTTTAAACAATTTTTTTCATTTGTCGCACCCACATTAGAAATACGTGTAGTTAGCGGTAGCACAAAGTAGAGAAAAAAACCTCTCCAAATCATACACACTTTAAACAATTTTTTTCATTGGTCGCACCCACATTAGAAATATGTGCAGTTAGCGGTAGCACAAAGGAGAGAAAAAAACCTCTCCAAATCATACACTTTAAACAATTTTTTTCATTGGTTGAACCGTGGGTGGGTCACTAACTTTTTAAATGTTGAAACAATGAACTAATGGAAGATTTTGGTGGATGATTTGATTATATGATTGTTAGAAAGGAAAAGTTCAAATGAATATGATTCGTGGTGGTTTGCAGGCTATGAATGGTGGGTATATGGTAGCATTTGCTGGGCTGAAGTATGCAGCAAGATCTCTCCCTGTAATGATTACCGATAACTCTCACACCATAACTAGTTTCACTTTGGTAAGCCCATAAACCACCATTTACCATCGCGATGATACCCACCACCATTGTGATAACAGTTAAGTGTTGCTTGTGTCAATGTTGTACCCAGGTTTTTGAATTTCAAAGGGGCACTCTTCAAAACCTGTTCTGGAAGAAATATGGATGCGAGAAATGCACTGGGGATTTTTCAGTGTGTCTGGACAACCAAGACTGTGTAGTTTCGAGCTCCAAATGCAAGTACCATGGCGGTTCTGTTGACTGCAATATAAGCATACAACTAGCATTTTCAGGGACAGACAGGAACCTGGAAGTCCTCAACTCCTGGTTTGAAGTTGACAATCTCATGCGCTTCTCCCTCTTCAAACTTTTCTCTGATGTTCGTGATACCGTCACCAATCCATTCGGGTAAAATTCTTCATCTCTGTAGGCAAGGAACCAATATTCTTCATCATAGCTCAGAGCTATGATCTACATTTTGTTAGATATTGTACAATCTTGAAGATTCAACACACACACATATATATACATGGTGCAGCATAATACCATTGAATTTTATGGCTAAACTGTATTGATATTAATCAAATCTGTTCTGATATTAATCAAATCTGTTCTGATATTAATCATAAGAACATATTGCCTTAATTTAGTTAGCATTAGTTTATGAAATAATTAGAACTTAATCAGCTACACGACTCTGACTTGTTCAGTGGTGAGAGGGAGTGTGAGTAACGCACAATCGTTTTGTTAAGTCTCAAAAAAGTATGATCACAACATGAGGCAGGTCTTAGATTCGTTCCGCTCGACTTCTATTTGTTTGTTTTATGGATGTCTATTAACATTGATGGTAACCATTATCGATTATATGTTTAATTGGAGGAAATTGAAGAGTAATAAGTAGCATTTCAGAGCTTTTGAAACTTTTAAATAAGCATAACTTGTAAAATGTGCCAATCATGCCAATCATGCGATTAGGAACTTAGCCACATTCATGTGTTGATTGCAAGAATAAAATGTTAGATATGTTCACATGATTATATTATGAGCATGTTAGGGATTTATGATTATTGTGTAGATTGTGTGCATCTAGTTTATGATTATGGACTCATTGTAATATGTGTCATGTTTGGGAAAATACCCTTTCTTATGATAGAACGATGTACGAGCCATTAGAAGTTTGCTAAACGAACGGTAGTGGTGATTATGCCACATGTACACTTTACAATTTGATGGATGATAGGTTGAGAGACATGTCGCCTATTAGCCTACTATACAACGCACAACCCTTTCATTGACGTGCTGAGTAATAAGTTAGGAATATGAGTATACTTGACTATCGAGTTGTGAACTATTTCAAGCAGAGTCTAGTAAACAAGTCGAATTTGATCGAGAGCATGTCTGACATGTGAGCATGTAGATTATAAATAAGCATACATAGAGAAAATTGGAAGAGACTATAGTCAAAATACCCTAAAACCATAACCAAAACTGGGATAGGCCATTCGAGCTTATGAAATAAACTGATTGTTGGACCGAGATCCCCATGCATATCGAAAACTCTAAATAGACCGTTAATTGGATAATTTAAAATAATGAAACATGTAACTTGTTAATGAACGATTGTAATCTTTGCTTATTCGTCTTCTCTTTCTTCAAGCAACTCTTAATCTTTCATCGTTTCGCTCCTTCAACAAGGTTATTGGATAATTTAGATATAAAGGTCTTGTTCCTCAATAAAGTTGTTAGATCAAACCTTAAGAGTTTCACAATAATTGCTCTCTGTAGCACCTCAACCCATCAAAGAAGGCATCCCTCTCCACACATCTAAGGTATTAACCAAGTCATAGAGAACCTATAAATAAAGAAAATGAACTTCTTGGAGATTTTCATCCTTCACTTTGAGGTCTATCGAGCCATAGACCAAATCTCTTCTAACTAGATAAAGAAAGTTCGATAATGTCAAGTTTGTGCATCCTCTAGATTGTCCGATCCCTAAGCTGCTCGAAACACGAAGCAAAAAGTTCGGCGCATTGCCTCCTCCTTAGCCTCTCTTTCTCCAATAAGCCATCAACGGTCTTTCTCTCCGCCAATATGAAAGTACATGCCCTTCAACTCTTTCATTAGCTCGGCTCCTTTTTCGGCCTACACAAGTTTACCATATTCTACATCTACAACGTTTGCGTCATATGATATGATCGTAGCCAGTGGTATCATCCCTACCATTTGGCTATTCAGGCAGATTACCTCTGGCTATTGCATTCAATTAGGTTGTTAAACAGCAAGCAAGCGGGTTACATGTTCCATTATGTTGAGATGTGAGATATATGTGGTGATGATCACTCTAAGGTATGCACGAGAGCCCTTGGCATGCATTTTCGGTTGGGATGGAGCAAGAAATGTCTAAGCTCCACGGTACAACTCAAGTTACATTAAATTTAAAAATGTATTGTTTTAAAAATATTTATGAGGTTATAAATAGTATTTAATGTTTCAATTAAACCATGAGATAATCAATAGAAAATAACAAATTGTCCAAATTGGAGAATTGAAATATTAAATATAAAAGGAATTGGAATATTTCAACAATTTTAATTAAAGATAAAAGGCAAGAAAAATAAATATCGCCCACAGTATACCATGTCCGCAGCAGATTCTGGCCCCACCGCTTACGCTTTCTTATCCAAAAAGGAAAAAGTCCAACGCACCCTTCCAATCCCGTCCACGTCACCCACATGTTCCCAATCACATCACGCCAATCCAACGCTCCAGAACACGTCGACAGAATTATCTGACGTCACGGCCCCTTGATATTTTCTTTCTATATAAAAACACAAAATCTAACAATTAATAAATAAATAATCAAATTCCATCCTTATCCCCTTTTTGTTCATCTTCTTCCTCACAATTACTCTCGATTTCTGCAACAAGCGATGGAATCATCCTTTCTCCGTTCTGTTTCATCTCCTTTACTTCTCGAATCCACGGATCTTCTTCGTCGGATCGGATCCGCTTCCTCTCCGAGATTTCCTTCTACCGTTGTTCGTTGTTCTTCCAGAAGCCATGCTTCTATTCCGAAGCTCAAGCCGTTTAGTCGCACGAAGCTTGATCGCGCCATCAAAGATCCGCCTCTGGTTGAGAAGTCCGAGAACGAGCTTGCAGGTTTGGCTATTGATTTCAGAGGAAGTTGTTTTGACATGGAATCATTTTTGTGTTTCTGATCCTATGCGATTTCTTGTTTTCTGTTTGGACTGGTTTAGATTACTGCTCGACATTGGATGGAGACGATTCATACAGCTGTTGGAAAGCGTATTTCGAGCTCAAAGATCTTGAAGTGAGTTTCTAGGGATTCTCAATTGATTTTCGTTCCAGATTTTCTGTTATTTCGCGTTTGATTTCCCGTTTCCCCCAAATCCGATGAATTCTAGACCTAATTTTAAACGAGAGAGGAAACATGCGAATTAATTAATCAACGAACTAATTAATCGCTGTGTGTGTTCTCAGAAAGAGTCGCCTAAACAAGAAGTGGAGAAACTGATTCTTCAAGCGGGAGGCGTGAAATCGCTGATCGGACTCCTACACGGCATCGCGGGAATACACAAGAAGAAGGAAAGCGAAAACGAGGCGAAGAAGCCATTGAACGGCGTGGAAAGAAGAGTGAGAGATTGTCCAATACCAGATGGATTGCCGAAATCCGCAGAGGAAATTGAAGAAGAAGAGGGAGCGAGAATGCCGGATTCACCATTTACGAGATTGCTGAGGAGCAAAGGTACATTCCCTGCCTGGTACACCCCTGCACCCGATCACGAAACAGATTGAACAAAAATACATGATCTGTTCTATGAAAATCAGTAATGGTTTTGGCAGATCGAATAGCGGAGTAAAAATTTGTTATATAAAATTAGTGATTAGGAGACATCCTTCAGTCTATGTGATTTGATGTGTGTTTTGTTCGATTCTATATTTTACATAGAAATGTCTGCTAAAGAATATGATTGAACAGAATGTTTGAATCTCGTTACTGAACACTTGTGTTCTTCAATAAAGCACTAAATTTTGCTTATATTATAGAGGCTAAATTAATAAAAATAATTCTACATTTTGTAATTTTTTAAATTATATTTTCGATCAATTTTATGAAATAATTGTGTGATAAAATAGTTTTCTTTTTCTTTTTCTATATACTATATATTTTTCTAACAAATTACATTTATATCTAACCTATTTCAAAATTAGAGCATGCTAAACTTATATTTTCAATCTCAATTATGGGTAGGTCGGGTTGGAAATAAGAAAGCTCGTCATAGTATGCCAAGCTCGTTATTGCATGTTAAGTGTCACAATCGCACTTTTGATGGTAGCAGACTTGCGATTGTGCGGCACTCACTTTCTAACGACAAATGAGCTAAGCCAATTCGATGTATGCTCGAGCCTCTAGCCTTAGTTTTAAGAGAAGGTTTTAGAAAACGAGAGCAAAGAGAGATTTCTGAAAGAGATTTTATATAAGCAAGCAATAGAGAAATAATAACGGCTCATAGTATATAACTTTGGATAGGAAGAAGTTGACAACGAGTCGTATCTCCTTATAGTACATTCTGAAGCATTTCATGTTTGACAGGCTTTCTGAAATGTCATATTTCCTATAAATATAAAAGTAACACTAGAATATGAAAAGACATAAAGGGTTGGACCTGTCATGAACATACAGTCATAGGCAATACCTGACGTGAAAATAAAAAATATTAAATATCAATTTAAGTATAATTCAACTAATTTAAATATTAAATATTAAATATCAATTTAAGTATAATTCAACTGATTTAAATAGCAATTATCAAGTAAACTGTCGACCCATACAACAACAAATGAACTAATAAACAAATCGAATCAACAAACCAACTTCACTCCTCTCAATCTCAATAAACATACATTAAGATTTAACCAAAATGAACTATAAATTTGGTAAAGGGCCAAAACCCTCCAAAAACTTTGATATTTGGCTCACTGTTCATCAAGAGCTAAGAGCTAAACCCCGTAAAGTTAGCTTTCGAACAGTTAGCTTTCGAACTCGAACATAGGTTAATAGATAAACTATCGTTAACTATCTTAAAAATGTCGACATGGTTTAATGGTTACTAGCAGAATGTAATTTTGTTAGTAATGTCTAACGAGCATGCTCTCTTTATCATTTATGTAGTTCAATAATTATAGGGTAGAGATGAACCGTGAACCTAGTTTACGTGAATAATTTAAAAACGACACCTACCCTCTTGAAAGCTTAAGAATATTTAAAAGTTAAAAGTATTTTTGAAACCCTTTTAAAAATTCAATAATATTTTGAAATAAAATGTTAACCGTTTCTATTCCAAACTAATGGTAAGAATATTTTCTTAAACATTTTTTTGAAAGTTTAAGGTATTATCCATTTTTTCAAAAAAAAAAAAATTAGAGATATTTCGAGACAAAAGACAAAGTTCAAACATAATTTTATTAATTTAGCTGAGTAAAATTGAGTCGAAAGGTAAAATGTAATTTAAAATTTTTAAAATTTTATTTATATAATTAATGAAATAAGATTGTCAACAACTTTGTTCTAGATAATCTACATCTTATAGACAAAATACAATTATAAAAGGATAACAAAGAAGCAACGGGGAACATTAAACAATGGGAGAGGAGGTCGACTTCGCCCATAGGTTGGACCATACCACAACCCGAAGTCCTTCCATAGCAGGAGAAGGACAGGGCATCATTCTCGTTATCGTCGTACGAAACAAGAAAGGGAAGAAAGCTAGCGTAGGAGGAAAGATGAGGCTCATGGACTACGACTCTACGAAAGAGTTACCTTTATATACAAAGGGCATGGGGGCGCCACAACTAACACTTTGAAACCGGCTGAAAAATGATGTGCGCTACTAGAGGCACAATGACTTTCAAACTTGATAAATAGGCCTTTCGTAAAAAAAGTGAGTAAGGGGCTCACTTTACTTTTGTTGCAGAGCTTAGTGTCATAACTCAACTCACAACGTGATTGTGCCTTGAGAAAGTCTCTCGGTTGCATACATCACTGAAGTTCTACTTGACACCTATCGTGATGATAAACGACTCATCTCGTCGTGACCTTCTCTTGAATTCTCAAAACTTCTGTAGCTCCATCCCCGCAGGGACAGAGAACCCATCGTTGTCTCGACTATGCTATTGGAGGCTCTGGAGAAGTCGGAATAGGAGAGCTCTCATCTTGGGTGGGCTTACTACTTAGATGCTTACGATAACTAATTTAAGTGGGGGAGAATGTCACAACCATACTATGAATAGAGTAGGTTGTGACCCTCACGTCAAGATAAGTAAATGAGCGACTCTCAAAAGGTGTTCATTCGGCCACACTATGGTCAATATAAAAAAAAAATGCCATGATGAGACGCTTGATTTTTTTTTTTTATTTGCTAGCCATTTTGTTTTGAAAATTGACGGAAACTAACGTGTTTCTTTAAGAAAAATAAAGACGATAACAAAATTGTAAGAAAACAAACATACATTGGAGAGACGAAAAACTAAAAATAAAATTGCAATGAAATGTAGTTCAAATTATTGTCAAATGGACTTTGTTATTAAATTCGATCGAGCTCCAGCCCTAACGTATTTATTATTGTCCCATCAATCTTGAGGTCTTCCTCAAGGTGGTCCACTTTCTTCCTACCTATTTGGTTTGCGTGGTCGAGACCTATCTCTTCCCATAATTGAGAGACTACGATTAGGTAGTTGTCTGACGCAACATAAATTTTATAAGTAGGTGAGAGACAACTTAGCGAATTGAAACATTTTAATGGCTAGATAAAAAAAATGAAGAAGCAATTCTTGTAGTAGCACTGAGTAAAACGAGAACAGACCGAATCGTGAAAACAAAAGAAGCAATTCTCATAGTATCAACTAGCGAACTGAGAATAGACCGAACCGTGAAAACAAAAAGAGCGATTCTCGTAGTAGTAACAGCTAGTGAACCGAGAATATGCTGAACCGCAAAAAGAAAACAAGTTGAGGTATTCATCAGTTGAATTGGAATGAGTTAGATCGAGTTGTTTTGGTCGTTTATTCAAAAATAAAAATAAAAATTATTTTTTGAAACAAAATATTTTCATCCGAAAAAATATTTTAATTTTTTTTGGAAGTTTTAAGAATATTTCTGACCTAAAACATATAATTTTGTTAATTTAACCAAAAATAATAGCCACTAGTTTCGGAAAGGCTTCAAAAATCAGATGAAGAAACATTTAAGTATGAGAAGGACACTTTAGGTTATATTGAAGGCTCGTCGAACAAAATTTATGAGAGATTGGTCCACTTCAACATGATTGTCTTACGTGTTCATGTCATGTTACTGTCACGAACCTAAATTTTTCAATGAAATTTGAAGAATTTTGTTTTTTTTTCTCTAATTTTAATCCGGGTTGGTTTATTAATGGTAATAGAAAAATAACTAAATTATAAATATAAAGATTTGATTGAGTTAGATTTTTTCTGAGTTCAGGTCGGTTTCACATTTCTTTATCAAAATCTGATTGTTTTTTTTTTCTCTAATTTTAATCCGGGTTGGTTTATTAATGGTAATAGAAAAATAACTAAATTATAAATATAAAGATTTGATTGAGTTAGATTTTTTCTGAGTTCGGGTCGGTTTCACATTTCTTTATCAAAATCTGATCATCCTGAAAATAGGGTTAGTACTAAACCCTACCTACTTTTAAAATTATTAGGAAGATAAAAGAATATTTGCCGTTTATAATATTAATGATATGTTGTAATTTTAAAATTTTTAAAGACAACCCATCAAAAAAATATTTATGATATACATGTTATTTAATAAATAGTTTTATTTATTTATATTAATTTTTTTTGTTGGATAATCTTATTATTGGATTAGAGAATCTATTTTTATTGTATTTATTATATTTTTTTTTACTAACATCGAGGATTAAAAAAATAGTAAAAATAGCATTGAATTAATTTATGCACATAACCAACTTAAAATAATAGAATAAATGATGATTTAGAATTTAAATTAAATTCATTACTCATGAGTTATTTATAATATTTTAATCAACTGAAAATAAATTTTTATTAGGAATATTATTTTCTAGTCATTTTAATCCATTTTTTTCTTAAAAATATGCTATTTGAATTTTAAAAACTCAAAACAATAATAATAAATAAACACAATTTTTAATGGAATTTTTTTTTCTAGTTTTAATTAAACTCAAACTAATAATTATTATTATAAACTAAAAAAACCTATTTATATATTTTATTTATTGAAATAGTGAAGGGAGAATTATCAAAAGAATGAAAAGGCATATAAGCATAAAAAAAAAATAGGAGGCTACCTAACAAACTCAGGAAAAATTAGGATAAGAGTCGGGTCGGAACTCAGCTGTGCAGAGGACGAGATGAGAGGCATCGACATGAATGGTGAATGAAACGACCTCGCAATCCTTATTATAAGCTTCGCTGCCATTTTCAACAACTTCAAACATATTCCCGCCTTCTGAACCACCGACATATTCCTTCTCCTCTTTCCTCCTCGTGTCGTCTCTCTTCTTTGCTCCTCTATTTATTCTGAAATTTTAGACAATGACATTCTTATTTCCCTTATCCCGAAGGAAAGAACGGGTGTGAGATTTCAAGTTATAAATACGTAATAAATATAAATAAATAAATATATATATATATATATATATATATATATATATTTCATATTTATTATGTTTTTGTAATAGCAGCCCATGAATGAATAGTTTTTTTGGCCGACCGTCAATCATTTTAAATCTCGTCTACTATTAATAAATTTCTATACCAACGTCTTATTTTTATTTTAACTAAAAATAATTTTAAATTGTCTATTTTAGTTATGGAAGGAACAATTAAAGTATACGATAGGTTGATATGTTAATATAAAGTAAATATGTGTAGAATTATAAATTTAGTTTTTATAGTTTAAATAAAATTAAAATTGAGTCGATTTTAAAATTTAGAATTTCAATTTATTATTATATAAAACTTGCAATAGTCTTGCTTATACAAATTTTATTAAACAATAATTATAATTTAACATATTAAATCAAAATAAATAAATTTAAAAGTTTTAAATTATAAATGAGATATTTTAAAATTTAGGAATTAAAATAAAATTTAAACATTAAAATTACTTGTCCACGCAATCACCAAACTTATTTAAATGCATTTGTCAGAATATATTATTTTGGATATTTTTTTATTTGACAAAGATTTTAGTTGTTTTTATTACACGATATTTGTGTGACTTATTTGAGTGTTTCAGTTTATCTGAAGATTATTTATTTATTAATGTAATATATATACATGATTCTGTTTGATAAAAACCGTCTATTAGAAGAGATGTGACGAGATTATTTTAATTTAGAATTTAAATACTTATAAATTTATGAGTATTTATGCATATATCTTAATATAAGATAAATATGTCGAGATGTGGCTCGATTTACTAAAGATTATTTAACTTTTAATGCAAGATATATACATGATTTTATTTAACAAAAACTCATCTAACTAAATAAATATGTCGAGATTATTTTAAGCTAAAGTTTAAACTCTATCAAATTTACGAGCATGCAAGTATGTTCAACTGTAGATTTTCTAAATTTATTTAAAGATTTATTTTGTAATTTTTATTTTTAATTTTTATTGCGTCGATTAAATAATCATTTTCATTTATAAGTAATTTTGATTTATTGTTGTGCAATTATTATGAGATTTTTTTATAATCTTTACGGGGTATTTTGGTCATTTGATAAATTGTAATTAAAATTTGAATACATAGAAAATGTTATCCAAATTTCAATAAAGGAAGTATTTTCAACTATTTTATTATATTATTTAATTTTAATTAAATGTTGTCAATATAAAATTTAATAAATAGGCAATTCAATTATTTCATTTTTTTTGTTATAATAAATTAAATATATATATAAAAAATTATTAATGATAATTAGTTTTTAATAGTTCATTTTAAATTATAATAGTAAACCCCATATAAAGAGTCACCTTGTTAAAGGTGGCAAACATTTAATTAATTAATTAAAGTTAAAAAAATAAATATATAAAAATGGATAGGTAAAATGAGTCTATTACATATATATATATATATATATTAGTCAATTGATAAGTTTTTTTACAATTTTATATAGTTTAGATCGCATGTTTAGAATCATTCAAACTTGACATAATCGATCTTGCTTTTGGAGTGATTCAAATTTCAAACCATGCTTGTGGAGTAGATGAGTTATAGTTTGTTGGATGGTATTTGCTACTCGGATAATCGTAGTAATTCTAGAGCTAATACGTGCAACAAACCTCGACTTCTGGAAGGGATGCATTTATTAGATAAAAGGTCGACGTGGGCTCTGCCCGTTGCTCTGATACCATGTTAGATGAACACGACTCTCCACAAGGGTATGATATTGTCCACTTTGAGCATAAATTCTCATGGTTTTATTCTGGGTTTCTCCAAAATGTCTCACACCAATGGAGATAATATTCTTCCATTATAAATATACTAATATGAAAAATCAACCCAAGGGAAAGTATGAAACGGATTACCTTGATGATCAAGATCAAAAGTAAAAAAAACTCGTTTCTAAACTCGTGATTCGAATCACTTCACAAGAGGTTTGATCAATATCACTTGAATGACTTCACATGCAAGTTTTAAACACAAGAATTTGCAAAGAAAGTTGAGCTCTCAACAAAGCTAAAATAGAAATTATATTCTTAATTTCAAAATCTGATGTCTAATTAAAGAAAAGAAGGTCTTATATAGCCCTTACAACCTTAATGTATGTGATATAATTCTAAAATCTGATGTCTAATTAAAAAAAGGTCTTATATAGCCCTTACAACCTTAACCTGTGAAATATATAACTCCCAATTTAAATGGCTAGTAAATGAAAAATACTCATAACCTCCCTATTAAAATGTCTAGTTAATAGTGGAATATGGTTACCTACGTGAGGTTACAATATAAAAACTCCTATATTTAAAACTAGCTTAAATATGACAAACAAATATTTAAACTATAATTAAATAATGCAATTAATAAAATGTGTTTATTGACTCATGGACTAGTTTCATAAATTCAGCGGAGTTCATTCAATGCAACTTAAAGTACATTTAATTCATCTCTTTCTTGAAGCTCAATTTTGCACAACATAGAAGGGAGGTCTCCAGCATCTTCTAGAATTTCCTTTGATGAGCTCACCATAGCTTGAATATAACTGTATAAGGTTTGTTGTAGCTCCTTAGCTCTCGTCCTTGTAATTGGACCTTGAAGTATGAAAATTCCTTGGTCGTGGTTCATATCATACGATCATTCCCTAAATTAGCAGATGTAAGACTTTCCTCCGACCTAAATAATAAAATAAAATAATTTAATTGTTAAACAAAATTTTAAATAGAAAGAAAAAAAGAATCAAAGTTATCAATGATTTAAAAAGGAGTGAAGAAGAAATGAAATAAAATACGCTGAAGTGAATCTCTCCATATCAGATCCTTTTTTTTTTCTTTCTCCTCCCAAATTCTTCGATCTCTCACTGTATAGTATATTAACGTAACCACCTCCATCCTGTTTTAATTTTCTTGTTTTTTTCAATTTTTCTCTCAGCTTTTGATCCAAAAATTCAAACGAAGAAGATCTGGGTTCTCTTGAGAACACGAAGATCAACAATGGTTTTGCTTCAATCTGAACTCAGTTTGGATTTTAGACCTACTTTTGTACCCAAAACGCTCACCGATTTCTTCAAAGAGGTTTCCATGATCGGAAATGTGCCCGATAGGGCTTCGAAGCTCAACGATTTCGTCAAAAGTTTGGAGGATGAAATGAGGAAGATCGATGCCTTCAAACGGGAGCTTCCTCTCTGTATGATTCTCTTGAAAGACGGTGAGTTCTTCTTTTGAAATTATAGGTTTCAATTCCTAATGGGATGAATTTGAAATTATACCTAACCAGAGGTTTATTTCTTAGATTTGGGATTTTGTGGAATTTCTTTGGATCAATTGAAATTCAAACGTTTAAATCGATTCTTAGGGCTGTTGATGTTTGTGTTTCAGCCATTTTAGCTGTGAAGGAGGAGTCATTGCTATGTGTAGTTCCCAAACCTCAACCGGTTTTGGAAGAGTTCATACCTATGAAGAAAGAATGCTACGAAGAACAAGAAGAAGATCAGAAGAATTGGATGAGCTCTGTTCAACTCTGGAAGCCCGATCGGAAACGAGATTCCAAATTCGAAAATAAGGTATAAGAATTTCTCCTATAATTGTCGAACTTGATCTTGTTTTCTGCTTGATAATCAGTTTAGAATTTGGTGTACTCTTTCTTGTTTGGATAATCACAGAGAAATGAAAAAGTAGGCCTAGTGACTTGTAGAAATAAGAATGGGGAGAGGATCCATGTACCATTTAAGGAATTTCCTATTCATGCGCTTTCTCTTTGCACTCCGGGAATCAAAAATCCGATAGAGGAATCCGCTTTGAGTGGTACTCGAGTTGTTTCGTCTTCCACTCTGAGTTCTCTTGTGAATTTAAGAACCGGAATCCAGCAGCAGAAACAGCAGTCGTCTCGTAAACAGCGGAGATGTTGGTCACAAGAGTTGCATCGATGTTTCGTTAGCGCGTTGCAGCAACTCGGGGGATCTCATGGTAAGATATGAAGTTTATGTTTAACCAACAATATGTTTAAATGATTGTTGTCTTGAAAATCATGAATAGCTATAGACCTCAATCGACATGGTTAAGTAAAATGCTACTATATGTGATACCAAGAACGACGAGGTCGGTCATCGGTATCGATTTTCCGGCTCAAAGTGATGGAAATTCTCGGGTTTGATTCGAAACGTTTGTTATCTTTTCCAGTGGCGACACCGAAGCAGATTAGAGAAATAATGCAGGTAGATGGTCTCACCAATGATGAAGTGAAGAGCCATCTGCAGGCAAGCTCCAAGGCTTACTTTTAATGTCTTTTATCTTTGATTCTGTGATGAACTGCTAAACATATTTTTTTCGTAATGTTTCGTGTCACATACGTCAATGAAATTAACGATATCTTTTGCTGAATCCAGAAATACCGACTCCACACAAGAAAGCTTCCAGCATCTGCAGTCACCCCTGCAAACCGATCCGTAGTTGTTCTTGGAGGATTATTGGTGCCTCGAGTTCAGTACGGTGATTCGTCAATGGTGTGTAGTTCACAAGCTGGCTCACCACAAGGTCCTCTTCAGTTAGCAGGGACAGGGGAGACATCGACCACAGGGGACAACAGCACGGAGGACGACGACGAGGATGATGCAAAATCCGAGAGCTACTGCTGGAAGAGCCGAATTCAAAATCCGGGGATCGAAGATGCGTAAGGTGTTTTCTTCCCACCATGATTTTGAAAATAAGAAGATATACTTTGGAGGTATATATATCCTTTGAGTAGATTACACTTCTGTTTATTACTCATAAAAATGGTACAAAATATTTGTAGGAAAGCCATGTTTATGTGAAGAAACCAAACCAAAAACTGGTGATTTTTTATATATACCATCAGTTTGTTTGCCCTGAAACTTTCCTGAGGCTCATAAATTTTCTTTCAAACTTCATGTGAATAGTTTGGAATTTTTGTTTCAAAACTCCGATATTATTTCAAAAGTTGATTGTTTTGTTGCGAAAAACCTGTTATTGTGAGGCTTTCATTTTATTTTCGTTTCCTCGTTTTCATTTTGTGTCATTTATCGTTCGTTTGTTTAATATATATATATATGAAATAAAAATGTTATTATGCGTAAAGAACTATCTGAGATGAAAGCATGTAAAAGGAGTTTGGAATGGGCATGCAACTATGGACAATACATTCTGGACAAGCAAGACCGAGATATTTGTCATGTGGCCATTGACAACACGCCTTGGACATACATAACCGTGATATCCTCTCCCACTCAATTGGTTGACGTCCCTGTCAACTGAATTGGACAAGCAAGACTTAGACATCTGTCATTCTTTAGATAAGCATGATCGTGACATCCTCCCCCACTCAATTGGTTGACGCCTCTGTCAATCGACTCTTTACAACCCTGTGTCATAGGCTGAGGTTGACTTTTAGGTCTCTTCGATGTGTTTCCAGATGATTTCAGTTTTGCAGAGTCTCGTCAAATTTGTAAGGAGCTGTTGAAAACTGCTTCTTGGTTCGTTGGTTCTTGGCGTCTCTCTCGTCAAAGTTTGCTGACAAATCTTTCGTTTTTCTGAAGTAAGATTCTTAAGTTTATAACAAAATATGATAAAAATAACAATGAAACTCGAAATATAAATGTTTCTAATTTCAATTTTGATTATTTGAGTGTTGAAATTATTATATTTTGAAATATTGAGAAACGAATGATGATTATTTATTGTTTAATGTATTGAATATATATTCAAGCTTTTATTATTTTATTGTATACTTTTTCTATCTCTTAACTTTAATAATCATTAATGTTTTTACTTAGCATCTAATTAAATTGATAATTGAATACTAATTATGAATATTATGTACCCCTAATAGTTAGAGGGTTTTTTTTTATAAAAAAAAAATAATTTATATGATCCTTGTTGAATTGATTTTGGGCAGTTGGGTCGATTTCATACTTATTTTGTGCACTCCGCGTAATAGTCGCACAAATCAATTAAGCTTTTGAGAAATAGAAGAGAAATATAAAAACCGGAGAGGAAAAAACAAATATTATTGTTTTTTTTTTTTTTTTTTTTAAATAGAGTCAACAAGAGAATATCCCGAGCCTTTGAGGTAGGAATNTTTTTTTTTTTTTTTTTTTTTTTTTTAAATAGAGTCAACAAGAGAATATCCCGAGCCTTTGAGGTAGGAATTCATATTTTCAGATTCTCGAGAATCTTCTTTGAAAATTTTGCTAACTTCCGTTCATTTATCGAATAGACTCCATTGAATAGGGGGTTCTCATGCTAACGTTACAAAGTGACCGTTTTTCTCGAAGATCATCCACTACAATTGCCTTTTGATCTCAGTTCCCTTTAAACCTTTTATGTTATTCATTATTATTTTAGGACGCAAAACTGTTCGCCATTTTGTATGCTCCTAATTATGTTTAAAAGATTAAATTCTACCATACATTTAAAAAGTTGTTGAGAGCTCGGTTAACAATCGAGCAATCAAGACTTACCCTAGCACCAACTTACTGATAATCAGTGTCGCAGCAAGAGTAGGACAGTCCGATATTTTACAATGTTCTTGTCAGATTCAATTGGATGGTTACACTGTTTCAAGAACGGGTTTTCCCTCGATTTGAAAACCAACGTACTCCTTATTGCACGAGTCGGGTTACCAAACGTGACGATATATTATTTATTTATTTATTTAATGTTAGGAAAAAATGGGGTATTAGTGTAAACTTCTGCGTTCGCACGACACCACGAACAAATGCATTTAAAATTTGAGAGAGGGTTGGTTACATATTTGGAAATAAATAGCGGGAGAGAGACCCATTGTAGCAGAGAGAGAACCAAAAAAAGGGGGAAAAAGAAACACAGCCTTCTTCTTCGCCTTCTCCAAGAACCAAAGAACACTCTAGAATCTGAACCAGAGCCACCACCATGTCCAAGCCAAGGTGCTTCTTAGACGTCACCATAGGCGGAGAGCTTGAAGGTAGAATCGTCATCGAGCTCTATGACGATGTCGTTCCTAAAACCACCGAGAATTTCAGGGCGCTTTGCACTGGCGAGAAAGGCATTGCTCCTAACACCGGCGTTCCTCTCCATTTCAAGGTCCTTACACAACATACGTCTTTTTTCTCTTTCTGTTTTTTTTTTTTTAATTTTTTATTTTTATCATTTTTGTTCGATTGCATATTAGTTTGTTTTTTTTTTGGAAGTTGGAGCGTGTTTGTTTATGAGAGATGAAGCAAGAACTGTAGCTCTGATGATTTTGTTGCTTTGTGTTCGTCGGTCGAAGTGTTTGTTTCCGAGATTTGAGGGGACTTTTGCTTTTGGCTTTAGTAGATAGTGATATCCTCGGTAAATGTTGGATTATTATTCTTTTTTTTTTTTTTTTTTCCTCCCTGCTTTTGAGACTCTTTCGTCGTAGTACGTTCCTAACCTGCGTTTGCTTACTCTCTTATAGGTTAAGGAACGTCCTGCTTTCCTTTTACTTTGCCTATCTGTTGTTTAATGGATTTGGATGTTGATTCCGTCGAACAATATGTAACTGAATAAAGAAAAGATAATTACGAAGTCGCCGTTAAACTTTTTCTGGTCTTCGGTTGTGAAATTTGTGTTTGAGGCTTAAGATTTGGCGGAGGGTTATGCTTTTGTAGATACCATCTTTATGTCTGAACTTAAAGAAAAGGCACACTGTCTTTTCTAGCAGGGATTTCTTCTGTTTGTGAATTGATAGGAGATGAACACTTTGTTTCCCTGTATTATTTCATGTATAAATGGAAAACGAATAAAGAAAATGGGAATTGAAGGTCGCTCTTCTGAAGCTTTATTCATAAGACTGCTATGAAAAAGTTTGACGTTACTAGAGTGATTGATATCTTCTGGGAAAAAATGATCGCTAATGATAAATCACACCGGGATGAGTTAAACTACATTAAAGTTTCCTTGTGTTATAGCATATCTTCTTTTGATTTGATTTCTATGGTGAAAAGCACCTTCAACCTAACATTTTTAGTGGCCTGCCGAGATGCAAGTGTCTGAGAAAAACCTTTCTCATTTCACTTAGTGCTATGAAAGGCACTAAAGCACAACAGTCCTCTGAGCCTTAAGCACAAAAGATTAAAAAAGAAAAAAAATAACTGCAGACTTCTTTTTAATGAGCGAATAATTTTTTTAATACATGAAACAAAAAGTATTATGAATAAGATAATGAAAAATGTAAGGAATTAAAGCTTTTAAGTTCTAAATTGCAATTGAGTAGAGAAATGAATATTTGAAGCACCGAGGTGCATGCCTCTAGAATTGAAGTGCCTAATGTGGGCTCGCCGAGGCACTTTTCCAAACTGTATGCAAGGTTAAGGACCATTATAGTTGTAGCATCACTCAGGTGCATCAAGCCGAAGAAAACTTGGAATACTTGGTTTTTTGTTTACATCTTTAATTGGAATGTCAGGTCATGTTTGATAAAATATTTCCAAGTTCAGTGAGAAATATTGAAATAAAACATATTTTGTAAGCTGCTATCATATTTACTAATGATGTATATGCATTTTTGTAAAATGAATATATGATACCATCATTTGGATCATCAGGTCCCTGCAATGCTTCTAAAATTTTTACAAATTTCTGGAATATAGTTCGTTTCACAAGGTTTAGGTGGTTACTCAAATCTTATGCCTGTTTCTTACTGTGTGATAAATATGTTTATATACTATCTATTATCTTTGCAAACACCTATGGTAGAATATTATATTTCTTCTATTTACTTAAACTTGAAAGAAAGTAAGTTTTTGTGTTTCAAAATATTATTGTTACCATGGAGATTTTCTTGCTGCACTTTCGTTGATTCTCTTGTACACACTGTTACAATGGAAATTATATGAATGAATGTATTTTTTGTAAATATTATCTACCTCATGCACACTTTTTGTGGCTTTACTTTGTATATTCTGGTTGGTTAATGAGGCTTGACGCACAGGTTTGTTGCATTTTCTAGAATGCACAACTTCATTTTTCTCCAAACATGATTATGTAGAGTTCGTTTTCCAGTATTTGAAGCCACAATTGTTTAAAATTTTAGGGTGTCTGCTTTCATCGTGTAATCAAAGGATTTATGATTCAAGGTGGGGATATTTCCGCCGGCGATGGTTCTGGGGGAGAATCTATTTATGGTTTGAAGTTTGAAGATGAAAATTTTGAACTGAAACATGAAAGGAAAGGAATGTTGTCTATGGCTAATTCTGGTCCCAACACAAATGGGTCTCAATTCTTCATAACAACAACACGTACACCTCATTTGGATGGAAATCATGTGGTCTTTGGGAAGGTGGTGAAAGGAATGGGAGTAGTTCGCTCAATTGAACATGTCTTAACTGGTGAGAATGATCGTCCAACTCTTGATGTTGTAATCAAGGATTGTGGAGAAATCCCTGAAGGGACAGATGATGGAGTATCAAATTTGTTCAAAGATGGTGATGCCTATCCTGATTGGCCAGCTGATCTTGACCAGAGTCCTTTTGAACTTTCTTGGTGGATGAGTGCTGTGGATTCTATTAAGGCTTTTGGTAATGAACATTTTAAGGTAAAATCTATTATAAAGTTTCTTTGAAGTCTAATGACAAATTTTTTGTACTCGTCAGTTATTATCATCAATTCACTTATTAGTTATCTTCAAAATTTCACTTTATTTTACTTCCATTTTTAATAACAAAATATTGAATAAAATTCATAGAAACAAGATTACAAGATGGCTCTCAGAAAGTACAGGAAGGCTTTGCGGTATCTTGACATTTGCTGGGAGAGAGAAGGGATTGATGAGGGTAAACTCTTCATTTACCTACGTTACTTGCGTTTATGGAATCCATACACTAGTTAGACATTGTTCAGATCTTTAATCTTTTATGTTCTTAACAGAGAAGAGTTCGTGTCTGAGGAAGACCAAATCACAAATATTTACAAACAGCTCTGTAAGTTTTCATCAAGTACTTAGTGACGAAATTTTATTTTGTATATATTCATAAATGTTCCCTCATACAAAGATGATGCCATTTTTAAAAATCTCAAGGAAGAAGGTTGAATATAAGTATTACATTTCATATGGAAATGAATATTCGAATTAATTGTTTGTTAGGCATATTTTGTGCTGATGAAATTATTTTCATTGTTATTAGTCTCTGGGAACTTCAAAACCCCTTATACTCTTTGCTTGGTACAAAGTTGGGATGCAGTGGCGTGGGGAAGAGCTTTTTCGCTTAAAGGCAAAAATGTTGCACACCACCTATCGTCCTAGAGAATATAGTAAAGTAGACATTTTAATTTAGTCTAAAGCACTTAAATAGTGTTGTCACTATATTATTATTTTTGGACTCGACAATTGCTAGGGTGGAGGATTGATCCATTAGATCTTTGGAATGAAAATTGATGTTTTATCTAGTAAACTATACCTGGATTGGCTACAGGTATTTGTTTAGTACGTTTCATTGATACTATTTTCTTTTAAAGAGTTAATGAAAGAAGAACCTTAATCATATGCACGTGAAAGCAAAGCAAAAATTGTTTAATTCACTAAGGTACGAGAGGTGTAACAGAAAGGTGTCTATACAGAATGCCTTGGGTGCTCATCGTGGCCAACTGTTTAGTGCAACTGACATGTTTGAGATGCTCCATTTTTTGGTGTAATCATGTTATCCTTTCGTCTATTGTAGGCATGTAAACTGAAGCTAGGGGATCTAAAGGGAGCATTGTTGGACACTGAATTTGCAATCCGTGAAGGAGAGAACAATGCAAAAGCCATGTTCCGCCAAGGTCAGGTTGGTATCATCTTTCATCGATGAATTAGTGAATAAGAGGTTTGGAATATCTTAATGGTTCTTTTAATTACAACTCAAAAACATAGCTGTACAACCTATCTAGTTCAAACAAGGTCATAATTACTTGTACGTTTACGTTTGTTTGACTAACCTTGTCACCTATCAGGCACATATGGCTCTTAATGACATTGATGCTGCAGTTGAAAACTTTAAGAAGGCATTGGATTTGGAGCCAAATGATGGTGAGTCATGATTACTGCAGTTAAACATGTACATGATAGCTAGGAATACTAAATCTCAGTCCCTCTCTCTCAAAAAAAAAAAAAAAAAAAAGATCCCGAAACATTATTTTTCAACACCTTATGAACTACCGATGTTTATCTTATCTCTGTTCGTATTTGTTTTTTTCAGCTGGAATAAAGAAAGAGCTGGCTGCTGCTAAGAAAAAGGTTGGTACACACCAATCTTTTATATTATGTTTGCAAGAATATATGGGACTAATTTTTGTGTACAGGTTGCTGATAGACGTAATCAAGAGAGGAAAGCATATGGCAGGATGTTCCAATAGGAATTTGCTCTCCAATGGTTCACACTTAAGACTCTTTTATAAACTTGTTTGAATAAGAAAAAAAAAAAATAGTACGCGTTGGATGATGAAAGTCCCACATCGGCTCATTCCATTTATAATCAAGGAATACTCTCTCTCTTGGTATGAGGCCTATTGGGGAAGCCCAAGAGCTTATGCTCAAAATGGACAATATCATATCATTGTGGAGAGTCGTGTTCGTCTAACCGTAAGAACACTTGGTTAATCATCTTTTTAAAGAAAAAACTATGGCTTCATTATAGGTTTTGTTTTGGAGCGAAGACGAAGAGAAATAGAGATCCAGTTTGTAGTGGCTAGTTCAACCATACAAAACTGCAGTTGGAGAGCGGGGTATAGAATCGTCAATTTTTGTGATGGTAATTGGTGTCTTACCTATTGAACTAGACTAAGATTAACCCTCTTTAAAGAAGAAAATATATTGATAAACAGGTAGCTTTGAGTAATTTTGATACGGATATTTTGTTATGTTCAACTTTGGTGATAATATTTTGTTGGTATCATTTCGAGCTCTAAATGAAATGGATGGTTATTCATGACATTCATATAACTCCTCTTCCTCTTTGGGTAGGTTAATGATTTGTTATTGAACTCCTTGTAGTTGAAATTGGAAGCCATAGAAATGGGTTGGTCGTTGGTGCCCTTCGACCCAAAGAAGAATGAAAGCTATAAATGGAAGAAAAAAAGGTTGAAGGGTCGAAAAAGGTAAGGCTTTAAATGAGTCGTTGAAGCTTTAACAGAATGCAATTTTTAAAACTTAATTTTTTTTTTTGTTTTCCTTTTTAGTGGAGAAAAAACTTTAATTACCAACCCATTTCATCTCCAATATTGTTCCTTACTAGTTAGAAATTACTACTCTTCTTTGCTTTGGCTTCATCAAGAACTCATTCATTTAGGCTTTTGTGTTTCTCTCTATCCATCCAACCATGCCTTTCATATCTTCAAAACTACTCATTCTCTTCATTTGGGCATGCCTTTCAACCCTATCCTCTGCCAATGAGCCTTGGTTTTGGGCACATAATTGCTCTTCCCCTTTCCACCCTACCCACAACCCGTCTCCGCCACCACCAACATCACCAAGCTCTCGAACAATGCCATCACAATCGCTACCACCATCACGATAGTTACCATCACCACCAAGATCACGACGTCCTCGAATACCACCATCACAACAACTGGCATCACCACTACCACCACGTTCACGACGTCCTCGAACACCATCATCACCACCACCACCATCACAAAGGCCTCAAATACCACCATCGCAACAATCATCGCCTCCACCACCACCACGACAACCACGAACGCCACCTTCACCAATGATGCCACTACCACCACCACAATCACGACGGTCACGAACACCACCATCTCGACAGCAATCACCGCCACCATCATCATCATTGCCACCATCACCACCACCAACCCCACCATCTCAAAAGATCATAGTGGGTGGCTCCAATCATTGGCACCTCGGCTTCGACTATAATGATTGGGCGCTTAAAAACGGCCCCTTCCATATAAATGATATCCTAGTTGATCACATTTTCAAGGTTATCATAAGAAAATTTGATTCTCAAAACTTATTTGGAAGTTATTGTTGTCAGTATTCAAATACGATCCTCCAAACAGTACAACTCCTGCTCACACTGTCTATCAGCTCCCAAACATGAGAAGCTTCGTCAACTGTGATTTGGGAAAGGCCAAAATGCTTGCTAATTCAACACAAGGAAGTACTGAAAATGGCTTTGAATTTGAGCTCAAACACCAAAATCCTTACTACTTTGCTTGTGGAGAAGCCAACGGCTTCCATTGCCAATCTGGATCCATGAAGTTCACCCTAACACCAATACTTCAAGGTTGATATTACAACTTTGAGCTAAACTTAGTCGATACGGTCAAATAAGATTTCCCAATTGGAGAAGATGTATGTGGTCGATCTCATTTTTTTTATCCGTTAAGTTCAACCTCTTGACTTTTTGGTAAAAAATAATATGACTTATTTAATTGAGTTATACTCAAGTTGACATCTTCATCCACTTTTCAATTCAAGCGTAAATTATAGCATTTTCAAACATAGATTTACACCCGCATAATATGTTAAACATGAATATTGTTATTTTTGTTGGATTCAAATCTTCCTACTTTATAGTATTGAAAAATGTAGGAATATAACTTAAACTATAAATGTTGAGTTAGGTTAGATTTTTTTTTCCGGTTTGGATTGAGATTAAATTTTTGAAAAACCAAAAAAGTTTGGTTCGTTCGAGGGTTAAAATTTTTTTTGTCAGGTCAACCCGACCAACCCAATGAACTCGAAAATATGATTACAAGCCTACCTTACTTTTAAAATTATTATGAAAATTATGAATATTTGACGTTTGTAATCTATTCGTGATACATAAGAATATTCTTTAACTTTATATTGTGCGTTGGAATTACTTTAAACTCCTAGATAGAAAAATGGTTCCAAAGTATAAATAAAAGTTCTTATGAGGGGCCGAGCCCAGCAGAAATAGACGGGCTGAGCCCAGAAGAAACTAGACGGGCCGAGACCAGAATAAAATAGACGGGTCGAGCCCAATCCAATATTTATCCGGGCCCGTATGGTTTGGGCGGATTGAAAAAAACCAGACTTGAAAAATCCCGATCTGGATTTTGCCCTTCCCCCAAAGAAACCTCCATCTCCGGCGAGAAGGACGGCATCAACAGCCATGGATCAATCCTTCTTACTGATGCTCTCAACTCTCCTCCACCTCCACAACTACCTCGATCCCACCATTTCCCTTCTCCCTTCCACTCCCTCCTCCGCCTCCTCTCCTTCCTCCGCCTCCTT
This sequence comes from Cucurbita maxima, assembly GCF_002738345.1. Lineage (NCBI taxonomy): Eukaryota > Viridiplantae > Streptophyta > Magnoliopsida > Cucurbitales > Cucurbitaceae > Cucurbita > Cucurbita maxima. Next base: position 2,060,569 of record NW_019272025.1, on the reverse strand, counting down.
CAACTCTCCCACCTCCCTTCTTTCCTCCTCCTCCGCCGCCCCTCTCCTCTTCTTCACAATCGCCTCCGTCCTCTCCTTCATCGCCTCCTCTCGCTCCAACCCCTCCTCCTCTCCTTCCCGAACCTCCTCCACTACCCTTCCTCCCTCTTCCTCCGATTACTCCGTCTCCGCCTTCCGCGCCTTCTCCACCGATCACATTTGGTCCCTCGAAGCCCCTTTTCGCGATGCCCAATGGCGCTCCCTCTACGGCCTCTCTCACCCTGTCTTCACCACCATCGTCGACAAGCTCAAGCCCCATATTGCCCTCTCCAATCTCTCTCTCCCTTCCGATTACGCCGTCGCTATGGTCCTCTCTCGCCTCTGCCACGGCCTCTCCGCTAAAACCGTCGCTGCTCGTTTCTCTCTCGAACCCTATCTTGTTTCCAAAATCACCAATATGGTCACCCGTCTTTTGGCCACCAAGCTTTATGCTGAGTTTATTAAGATTCCGGTAAGTCGCCGGCGTTTGATTGAGACCACTCAGGCTTTCGAGGAGTTGACTTCTCTCCCCAATATGTGTGGCGCCATTGACGGGAGTCCGATCAAGCTTCGTCGACTACCCCCTGACCAGAATTTCTCTACTAATTACAATTGTCGATTTGGGTATCCCTCGGTTCTGCTTCAAGTTGTTGCTGACAACAAGAAAATTTTCTGGGATGTGTGTGTTAAAGCTCCCGGTGGTAGCGACGATGCCAGCCATTTTAGGGATAGTCTTATGTACCATAGGCTTACTTCAGGGGATGTTGTTTGGGATAGCGTAATTAATGTCAGAGGTCACCATGTTCGACCCTACATTGTTGGTGATTGGGGATATCCTCTGTTGTCTTTCCTGTTGACACCATTTTCGCGGAACGGCATCGGCACGCCTGCACAGAACCTGTTTGATGGAATGCTGATGAAGGGTAGGTCTGTTGTGGTTGATGCAATTGGGTTGCTTAAGGCTAGGTGGAAGATTCTTCAGGATTTGAATGTGGGTTTAAGCCATGCGCCACAGACCATTGTTGCTTGTTGTGTGTTGCATAATTTGTGTCAAATTGCCAAGGAGCCAGAGCCTGAACCATTGAAGGACCCAAATGAAACTGGCCCTGCACCTAACATTCTTGACACTGAAAAGTCTCTGTGTTATTATGGAGAAAGTGTGAGGCAGGCGCTGGCTGATGATTTGCATCAAAGGCTTCCATCGAGGTAGCTAACGTTCCATCAATATAGTCTTTCATGTTGCACTTTCATTGTTGCCATGCTTGGTGGTTTTGTTTATGTTCTGTTGAGTCTTAAGTTCAACCACTGAAGTCATTGCATACATTAGAAAGAGTAATTGTTCATAGCTTGATCCTAGCAGAACTCTGCCATTGACTGATAGCTTTAGATTATTAGTTAGAAACAAAGGGATGCGTTTGTTGAGTAATGCATGATTGTCTTAACATCCTCCTAGGCGTTGTGTATCTGTGTTCAATGATGGTTATATGAACTGTAAGTTATGGGTGAATGTTTGTAGAAATTAGTGTTCAAAGTGTACTCAGAAACTCTAATTGAAGCATTTCAGGCAGTTTGATCTATGTTTGATGATATGTTTTAGCTACTTTGCATCTTTGATTCCTGATAGAGTTTGAGCAAAATGAGTTACAGGGTGTTTCTTTGTGTTGATCCTTTTGTGGCGTTAATGTTTCAGATCATTTGGATTTTGTTTGTCCTTTTTCAATTTGTGCAACTATGTGATGAAAAACTAGGATAATCAGAGATGATTATTCTTGGTATTGTCAAATCATAGGGTTAGGTTGGGTTTAAAAGGGTTTTGGGGTTGAGTTGGATTCGTATTCTGCTGGAACTCGATTCGGTTTGGGTTGGGTTCGGATTCCGACCCAACTATGGAAACCTTAAAAAAATTTAAAATAGGCCCAAGTCCACGCAGCCCAAGCTCATGAGTCATGTTGTGTGCTCCCCTGCCACCGGCGCATCTACACAATGTAGAGTGCAAACTGCAGACGGTCTCTCTACTCTTCGATACATGAGATTGAATTAATAATTGTAATGATGAAATACGTTTTTCCATTGTTATCTTTCTTATTGACTCTCTGCCCTTCATCTTCATAGTTATCTCATCGACGTCACTCGCCAGTCATCTCTTTATTTATCTGTTGGACTCTCTTTTCAGTTCACATTTCTTTGCTCGACCTCGTCTCTATGTTAATTATTGGTTGTCGTTGCCGGTTGTCTCTTCGATCAGCGTTCTGTTTCACTTTCGTCGGACTTCTTTACTCTGTGTTTCTCGTCGAACTTCTCCACTTGGTACTACGTTGTTTCTTTGCTCAACTTCTTGTTTCTTCTCAGTTTGGAACAACCCGAACCCAACCCGAAAATAGAGGGTTGGGCTGGGTTATCAATCCAACCAACTCGAACCTAGCTCGAAAATAACGGGTTGGGTTGTGAAAATTTTTGGGTTGAGTAGGGTTGGTCCAAAAAAATTTCTCAAACCCAACCCAATCCGGACTACATACACCCCTACCCACAAATCTCCAAAAGTGCAAAGTCCTCATAAATCATGGAGACTAAGTCGAGGACTATGCCCCTAACCCAAGGGGCATTGAGACCTCAAATATTCGGTCAAGCTTCTAGACCTATTTCAACATCTCTCCTATTGTATAGACCCTGACCTGGTTCATTCCCCAAAATCTAAATCAACATAACCAAATTCCCCTTTTACCCTTCATTTTCTGTTGTATTCGCACGGATAGGGATGTTCGTATAATCCAATGATCCAAATAACCCAAACTATATAGGTTAAGTAAACCCAAGCTATAAAGGTTAAATTGAATTGATTTTTTTTTTTTTTTCCGATTTGGATTGGATTGAATTTTTGAAAAATTTGGTAAAGTAAACCCTAACAACTCGAAAATAGGGTTCACAACCCAATCAAACCCTAAATTTGTTACCGTTCTCTAAATTTTTTAATATTATTTTTAAATGCTCATACGTATTTTTAAAATGTAGTACTAACCGTACCGTTCATAGTAAATAAATCTAAGGATATTAATGAAACTTTTGAGAGTGAAAGTTAAAAGGGTATTTTTGAAACAAATTATTAACCATTTCCATCCCGACTAATGAAAAAATACTTTATTTTTTTTTAGACAAAATATAAAATTTATGAATATTTTTATTAATTCAGTCTAAAATTAAACTGTCAGTCACATTGTCACCGTCTTCACCCTCAAATAATTATATTTTTAAAGAGTAATACAGTGAGTCAACTTATTAAGATTTCAAACATCAGTTTCTAAATTACTGTCTTCAGTCAAAGGTTTCGGCTGTCGGTACTAACCCTTTGCCTTTTGACTTTGACTTTGACTTAATATTTCATAGTCAACGTCATAAGGTTGACCACAACTTAAACACTTTGACTCAGTCAACTCATGCTCTATTTCATTTTTAGTCCTCCATATTATAGTCAAGGAAAATTGAAATTACATTACAAACATAATTATTTAGTTGAGTTTGTATCGATCTCGAGAATGGTTTGAAAGATCGGCGTTGAATAAAATATAAACGGATAGAATTCAAAGTTTTATCTTAAAAATAATTATATATTTTATTAGTTGAGCTATGTTCATGTTAACGTATAGTATATATTAGTATATAATAATTGGAGTTAAAACATATTTTATAATTATGCGATATTGTAAATCCTAAGTTTATATAAAAACGTGACATATTATAAATGTTATATTTTAAAATGCACTTTTCCATAATTAAGTTCAATTTCAGCCCGGTTAGTATATGTAGTAACTTTCAATTCTTTAAAATCTTTTTTAATTATCTTATGTTCAGGATGGATCGTTTTCATTCAGATGTGATCACAATTTACTAATGTTACTCGAGTGTCACATCATAGCTTTATATAACGAACCTTCACAACTCATTTTAAGTGTTGAGTTCAAACTCTTTCTTGGGTCGTGACCTTCTCTTGAATTCTCAAAATTCTGTCGCTCCATCCCCACAGGGGCAAAACCCATTTCTATCTTGACTATGCTGCCGGATATCACGGTCATGCTCGTCCAGGGCGTGTTGCCCATGGCCGCATGCCTATGGCAAGCCAAACCCTTGTCATGTCTTTTCATTCTAGTGTTTTTACTTCTATAGTTCTAGGGCGTATGACGCCTCAAAAATATCATGTCTAGGCCTGCCAGACATGAAATGTCTCAAAATGTACTATAGGGGGATATGACTAGTTGTCAACTTCTCCCTACCCAAGGTTATATATGCTAAGCCGTTGTTATCTTTCTCTTGCTTGCTTATATAACGTCTCTTTCAAAAATCTCTCTTTCTAAAATCTCTCTCTACCCTCGTTTTCCAAAACCTTCTTTTAAAACCGAGGCTAGAGGCTCGATCATACGTCGCGTGGCCGTAGGCGACGCAAGTACAAATTGGCTTAGCTCACTTGTCGTTGGAAAGTGAGTGTCGCACAATCGCTAGTCCGCTGCCTTTAAAAGTGCGATTGTGTCACCGGAGGCACTGAGGAAGTCGGAATAGAAGAGCACTCATCTGGGGTGGACTTACAACTTAGATCCTTTCATCAGTTATCAACTCCGCACTTGATTACCCAGCGTTTACCGTGGGCTAGTTATAAACAAATATGAACGCGTTCTTTTTTTTTTTTTAGTTGTCACGAGAATAGTCATACCAACATGATTTAACTGCGAGGAAGCGCCAAATTAATTTATAATAATTAATAGATAATTTATAATGTTTTTTTTTATTATTATTATTAAATCATAATAATGATGTGAAGGAGTGGGTGGTCCAAAGGGTGTCTCATTTAAGCATTAAATAATAGTGTAAAGTAGCATAGCAAATATGAATCTCTTAAAGAAAAAGAAAGAAATAATGATACCTCAAGGTGGACCTCTTTCTCATTCATATAATAAAAACTCTACTTTTTATTAATATATATACTTCTCGACCTTTAATTTAAAACCGATAGGATAATTCGAGAGTATCTCGTTCACTACGTAGTGTCACAAGAGTACTCTTATGGAAGCGAGATAGCGATTGTGTGACATTTGTTCTAACCCAAAAACAAGTCAGTTGTGAGAAATTCAGATTTCGCAGACAACATCACTGTACTCGAATCTCGAGTCATATTTGAGAGAGAGATTTTGGAAAACGTGAGCGAGGAAATACGTTGATTGCGTATAAAGTTATAAGCTAAAAGCGATTAAGCAACACCAACGAATTTTATAGTATATAACCCGACTAGTCATATCCCCCTATAGTACATTTTGAAGTATTTTAGCACGAGCGCGTGTTGACACAATATGAAGTATTAAAGGCTTATCTAAGATAAAAGCATGCGGCCATGGTAAACACATCCTAGACAAGCATGACCAGGATATCCGATATGCGGTCATAAACAACATGTCTTGGACAAATATGACCGTGACACATAACACCACACAACCGATATCTTCAGCCTCTTTACCTATCGGTTCACCTCGAGCCAATTGTTGTAGCTGAACATTAGAATAATGGGAGAAGGAAATGACGATGATTTGAATGGTTACACAGGATTCGTACCTTTCCATTGTTTTTAAGACGTTTTGACATTTAACCTATTAGACGTAACTTCAAACATCATGAACAGGAACACCGACACATTAAATAAACGAACAATATGAGATGTTGGCATATAATTAAACACTAAAAAGGAAAAGGAAAAAGTGTTGTTAATGGTTAGGTTATGTAATGACCACCAACTCCTTTTGTCTTTCGCCAAATCTGAACTTATTGCTTAAATCTTTTGCAGGAGCAAAGAAGATGCCAATTAAAGCCAAGGAAAAAGGGAAAAGGGTGGTGGGGAAAATAGAATCATTTTAGGGTTAAGCCCGTTTTTCTTCGTTTACGAACGTTTTCCGACTATTTTAAAAATTTTCAAAAATACATTTATGGATAGTACTATGTTTAAAAAATACCCGAGAAATTTTAAAATTAACATTAATACTCTTTACCTTCGTAAAAAAATTTTAAAAAAATTCCGTCAATAATATGTCCATAGGTTATCTACAAACGTTTTAATGTTATTTTGGAAAGGAAAAAGTTTTTTTTTTTTTTAGTTTTTAAAAAAGTTTAAAGGTTTTTTTAATGTTTTTTTTAATTAATTATTTAATGAAAGTTTTGAAAATTTAATGGTTTTAAAGGTATTTTTAAACCTTTTGAAAGTTAAAAAATATTTTTAAATAGAAAGTTGATATTTTTTTATTAATTTAGTGTTTTTAAATATATAAAAAAATATATTATCCTCCTCTAAAAAACATGCCCAAAAACTTAAATTCTTTATTATTTATTTGTATATAAAATACTGAAAAAAAAAATATTCTCTTACATTTATCAATCCAAACAAAATAAAAAATCAAAATAAAAAATCTGCCGGTTCATCCACGTGTCAACGACCCAATATCTCTAGAAATCTCCTGCATACCGGACCGGTTAAACCGCAAGCAACGGCCCAAAAAGCTCTTCTTCTTCATTAACTCCTCGGAAACTGTCCGGTTCGCGGCTGTGAAATGCCTCCTCGGATCGACGCTGTCGGCTGATCGGAAACTCGAAATCTTCACGTCGTTCTCCATTCTTTCCGACATTACAACGTAAGTAGACCTCAGCTTATCAGCTTTCTCCGTCGCTCGGCCTTCGGAAGTGCTACGAAACAATAAGTCTCTGAGCCTCCATTTTCTATTGGCCTTAGAGAACGAAATCGCCGACAAGAACGACAACGACTTTGACTTTCCCGCGCCCGTTGAGCTGTCGACGTCGCCGTGAATTGGAGTTCGAGAGGAGATTCTGTAAGGGGAAATGGATCGAGTGGGTTTGCGAGCAAAATCAGAGGAAATGTATGAGATTTCCTCTGTTCTTCCTCTGTTTTTGCTCTGTTTATCAGCGAGCTCACAATTGGTTCGATGGCTAAGAGTCTCTTTCATTAGCGCCGCTTCAAATGGGTCGTCGTTGATGTTCATGTCGGAGCTGTTCTTCGTTTTCCGAGGGGAAATCCTCGAATTGTGCGGCGATCTCGGCGACGATATGTTCGACTGTCGAAGAAAATAAATTTAGCAGAGGAACTTGTAATTTTTAATTTAACATTTGGTCGGAAAAAAACACTGACCTTGAATCCGGGAGGGGGTTTGAGCGGCCGGATTTTACCGCCGTCGAAGAGCTCATCGGCGGAGAGGGAAGCTTTAATGAAGAGCGACTGGCGGCTGAAATCAAATTCAAAATCTTGCTCGGCGGAGCAATTGGGGGATTTGGGAATGCCGGGTTTCTCCTCCCAGCGGAAGGGGACGGCGGAGGGAGAGCCAATCGGAACGTCGTCGTCGTGGCGGAAGAAGTTGACGGCGTGAGAGGAGGGGCTGGTGGGCGCACTGAGGGAGGAGAAGGGAGTGGAAGGAGCGGAGAGATAGTGGGAGGAGCAAGGGCTGCCGAAGTTGAACAGGTCGCCGGCGGGAGAGACTCCGACGGCCACTTCCATCTCCGTTGACGGCGGCAAGGCGGTGGATCTGAAGCTGTGTGAAATGAAGGAAGGGGATTATGTGGAGGAGATAAAGAAAGAAGGGGAAAGTTGAGAGAAATTGAGTTATAAATTATGATCAATATTGGAGCCGCCATTGTTGATAGAATTAAAACTACTATTCTATTCTTCCAATATGAACACGTTGACCACATTCTTATTTATTTAAGTTTACCCGTCCAATGAAAATCTTCGGTTCGTTTTTTCGGCTTAGTTTGCCTTTAGTTTACTAGGTTGGGTCGGTGTAACTACTTTGACCGTCCCACACAACTCGTCCCAAAATTCATGCATTATTTCATTCAATAGTGATTGTTAATGTGTGGGATCTCGTGCGTGTTGTATGTCATATGATCATTGTTTACTTCTTTTACAGTTGATTTTTCAGTAGTAGTAGTGCGTGTTAGCGCATAGTTAGACCTAGGGAGTATGTTAATAAGTCCACCGAGTGGGTTCATATGCGCGTGAATAAACTGTGTGTAGAGAAATACTATACATCTAGCTCTATCGAAAAGAGAAAATAGTAGTGAGGTCACACCAATCATAATATATATTAATATTAAATATTTTTCAAGTAAGAGTAAAGAACTAATGTACGAACTAAGTTCTTTCCGTGCTAGGGTAGTATAATAATGTTTTTTCAATTTTGAACTAAGTTCTTAAGCCTATTTCAATCATGATTTTCTCGTGATTACAAGTTTACGAGTAATTAAGTTATGACAAATTTTAAAATAACACACCTCTTGATACGGTTGATCTCATTTTTCTAACATTCACATCAACATGCCTCTCGGTACGGTTGACATTCGTATATTGTAAAAATATGATAAGTGGGTTGTCATATTATTGTTTCATACATTGATAAGGGCATTTGTGTCATTGTATTATACAATATGAAAGATCCTCGTTATCATACATATTACGTGTCATTGTATCAATACTGTCACACTCACAATCAGCAATCTTATATATTTTGAGAAAAATTACTCCATCTTTTATTGAATCAAATACACCCGTGAAATTGAAATTATAAAATATGGCACAACATTATGAGTATATGTTATAGTTACTTGTCAATACGAACGTAGCGGTCTATAGGTAAGAAACTAACAATAATCTCATAGATTTGATGATTAAAACGTCAATTTCGAAGTTGTTGAACTCGAGAAAGTATATGATATACTAAATGTAGCTAGTCCAATAATAGATGATAAGCATATGGGTGTCCTTAGCACATGGTGAATTAATGCTTGTGATCAAATGGATTGGATTAGGCTGCTTCCTACCTATAATAGCCTTTCAATTATTTACCGACAAGCTATAAATCTCCTCACTCACGTTCGTATTCAGTCTTTGGTTTTTGAAATTTATAGAGTCGTTTAGTTATATGTTGTAAAACATGTTTGTTAAATGATAAGCTACGAGTTTCTTTCCAAAAGTTGGTGTCGTTTAAAATAATTAAAATTACTTATCAAATGCAAAAACACAAGAAATTTTGGTAAGATCGTTTCATTCAACCTCTCAGCTATGTAATTTAAACCTAATTAAACATATCAACTTTTTTGTTTGATCGGTAGCTTGAATCTTAGAATTTTTAATAATTCTGTTCATCGATTATCATTAAGTCACGTGTTCTTAATATGAAAAAGAAAGTCAATAATTTAAAAAATTAAACCATAAGATATACGATTGAATATGATGAATATAATTTTACTTAAACTAATTATGACTCATAACTTGAAATACATGTCAAATATGAAATCGAATACAAGATCATATTTATTCACACGAAACCGTTGAAAGCTATGGGTCTAGAGAAGAAGAAGCAGCCATATTCAATTATATATCTATTCATGAGATGGAACACATGGAACCATTAATTTGTGCATAAAAATTTACTTGAAAGAGTTAATGTAAAGCATTTAACATTTACAATTATCATAACTTTACCTTTGAAAAGAATATATGAATCAGTAAGAAAGCATAGTACACTTCATAACTTTTATTTCTTTTTAAGTCCATTAGGGACTTCCCCTTAAAATTTTTCAAAACAAATACATCACAATCCACTTCCTTTAGGTCTAACATCCTCACTAATATTTGTTCCCTTCTCCGATCGATGTGAGACCCTTCAATCTACTCACATTTAAGACCTAGCGTCCTTGCAAGCACACCTCCTCATATTTATCCCTTTCAAAACTCATGTGGGATCTCACACACCCATAACACACTAACACATATATTCTTTTAAATTTGACGACATAATAACACTTAAAATAATAATTTGTAACTAAAAATTCTAGAGCTAAAATAAATACCTTTAATAATCCGATCAACCCAAACTATAGGTGGGAACAAAAATTCAGGATTTTTATGTTGTGTCAACCCAACCAATCCCACAATAAGGTTACAATCCAACTACCCAATCCAAAAATAGAAGATGGATGATAAAATTTAAGTAACCAAAATAAAATAATATAAAAAATTTATAAATTTGAGACTTAAAATCCTCTGATTCCAACTTTTTTTTTTTTTTTTCACTAGCCCCAACAAGCAGAAAACTTGGGAAGAAAAAAGTAAAAAGTGAAAAGTAAAAAAAAAAAAAAAAAAAGAA
>NW_019272025.1:2041584-2049895 GCF_002738345.1 Cucurbita maxima | reverse complement strand
AAAAAAAAAAAAAAAAAAAGTAGAAAAGCAGTAATTATATATATCATTGATTTACAAAGCATCCAATGTTGAACCTGCACGAATCTGGAACAGGGCAACAATTCTAAGGACCCCATGTCGTTAGAATATTATTTTAAGGATTATGGTTCAAAGCATCTATATAGTAAAAAATAATAATAATAAAAATAAAAATATAATTATAATCTGTAAATTAACTTTAAAAAAAAATAAAATACCCCCTCAGCCAAGAAAAATCAACCCGCATACCCCAAAATTGTTCAGCAGATGAGCTAGCTACAAGCAGTCTAATCTCAAGCATGACTCGAGCAAGGCAGTAACTAATAATGTTATGAAGCCATATAATTCAGCAAATAAAGATTCAGCTAACCACAACTTAAATAAGTTCTCGCTATTACCAAGTCAATGTATATATTGATAGCTAATAGATCTGTGTTTTGAATGCTCAGATTTTAGTTTGACGGTGGCAATGGCAATGGCCATGTCCTTCTCAAGATGTCCCATTGACTGCGGCAGCTGCGGCATGCATGTTTGCGTCCTGATGCTGTGGTATAGAGTAGTAACCACCATAGCCACCATAGCCTTGCCCTCCATAACGTCCCCCATTCCATTGGTTATTAGAATCACCTCTCCACTGCCAAACATTAAATCAAGAGGAATAAGAATAGTATAAATGGTTGCCGTTCGTCATCAAAAGGCTATTGAAGGTCAAATACCCTAAAAAAAATGTTTTCATAGTAGCTAAGAACAGATTTACGATTATTGCTGCTAAAAGAGAAGTCAAAGAAAAAGATGCCAGAGGACTGACAATGTGCAATAAATCAAAAGGTTGAAGAAACTAACTACCAACAGTATAATGCAATGCCTTCATGACAAAGGTCAAAGATATGGAGAGAAGGCAAAAAGAAAAAAAAAACGAAAAAAACAGGTCCCTAGATGATTCGGCATCAAGTAAACAGATTTTCAAAATCAATGTTCAAATGTTCAATAATTTACTCTCTAAATGTATAAATTTCCCCAGTAATTCTTTTTATGTCAATTAATCCTTTTGTTCAATAAAGGTCTTATGTTCAAAGTTGCCTAAACAGGTTCATCAGACCTTGGGAGTATCAATAATTCCATTATGTATTCAATAATTGTCTAATAATGTCATGATATTTTTTCCAGTAACAGACCCAAGAATAGAGGGAAGATGGGATATCCCCACTCCAAACAAGTGTTGTAATTCCGTATGCATGGTCATCAAATCCCATTTCTCCTATTTTCTAAAGGTTCTAGACCATACAACAACAACTAGTAGTCTAAAAATATTCATAAGACGAGTAAAACAGGACAAAGCTTTAAAACGAAAAATACATAATCAAACCTGCTTGTTCCCTGTACTGCGACCCCAAGAAAGACGAACAGTTTGCTTGCCGATAACTGTACCATTCAGTCCCTGTATTGCATCCTCAGCATTCTTTCTACAAAAAAGAGAAAAATACGTGCAAAGATAGGTCATGTGCTGTCCATTAGTACCCACGAATACAGTGTTTCAATTTTCTTTGCATGTAATTGGATGAATGTGTTTGTTTAAATCAAGCTGGAATAAGTACTATAAAAACCAAAGCTAAATATTTGTTTAAAGACCAATAATTACATCGCTATGAATCTAGCCGTTAGCCAATACAATGCTTAGAATCCTCAAAAAAAAAAAAAATTAGTGCTGCATTAGAGATTGGTTATCTCTACACCTTGCCCTGAGTGCACAAATCACATAAAATTGTAGTTTAAAGAAACATTTAAGTATGAGAATGGATAGCGTCCATATAACCTCATTTTAAAGAAACATTTATCCAAATAACTTGTAGTTTAAACAACTATGAAATATATTCATACAAAACAACAAAATATAGTTTAAAATTTAAACCAAAAAAACCATTTTCAGAAACATCACTCAGCAGTCAGCAGTTGTCAATTTGAAGGAAGATAGGATATAGGACCAGTATTTGTTGGCAAAGGGGCAATCGAGGAATAGGCTGCCTTGTGTCTGTCTTTCATGCACAAGATAAGATACACTCATACACCATCCTAAAGAGAGAGCTCATGTGGATATCTCTTCTGAATCATATCGTGTGTGTTAATAGCGTTCTGTCACAATTAATGTCCCATAAGAAGAACTAAACCTTTTTCAGGTCCATGCATCCGAAAGTTCACTGAACTCTATAAAGAGAAAAGCAAGAACAACCGTGCTTTTGAATCAATTCACTGGAAAGGGAAAAAATCAAGCAGAAGCTGGAAGGTTCTAGGGGCCATCTGGATCATCTGAGGGGTAGAATGATGATAGCAAATCTGATAGGAAAGCCCACACTCAGTATCTTCCTCCAAGAAGAGTTTTCAAAAGTTGAGATCCTAATCATGCATAGGGTGTTCCATGTATCTGTGATAGTTTCCTGGTGGAGGGAGAGGAGTCTAGGAAACACAAGTGCATTTCTAATCTACCAGTCTAGTCAAAAGCTGGCAGAAGAGCCGTTGGGCTCTTATTCGATCCTTAAGCCTGAGAATAGACTTTTAATGACCCTTAGACGAGGTGCATACATATAAGTCCAGCCAAGTGTTGATGGGTAAGAGCCAAATTTGTCCATGATGACTCTTCTACATAGGTATTCTTTCTCATAATGTACCTAAAAACTCATGAATGTCACTTTTATGATTGTAAGAATAGCCTCCTTTGGAGATATGACTTTCTCCATTTTTCAAGCTTGTTATCTATTATATCAGCAATAGGGGCCTAAAAGAAGATGGAGCAACCACTAGTGCCAACCTTGCAATGAAATCTGCCTACATCAGCTTTGAAGGATGAATGAGTATTATTTATCCCCCATAAAAAAATTTCAATGCTCGATATTAAGCTCTAAAGCTTCCTTAAAGATGTTGATGATATGATATTAAAGAGGGTTTCTTTTCATCGAAAAAATCAAGCTTTCATAAAGAAAAATGAAATAAAATAGTACGAAATTTGGTAAGACCGAAGGAGAAGCTTTAAGAGAAGAGTCTACTAAAGCAATCTGCCATATCGATGGTGAGGAATGGAGAAAGGGGGTCACCTTTTCTGACACCTCTTAAAGCTAAGATTTTATCAGGCTTGTCATTAATGACGTTGGAGAAGTTGGCACCAGAGACTCATTTACTATAAAAAAAAAAAAAAAAAAAAGGCACAACCTTTGGTGTGAAGAACTTTATCTAAAAAGTTCCAATCAACTTTGCCATTGCCGTCTTTAAAATTTATAAAGAAACAAGCTCCAGATTATGTGCAATCAACCTGTAATTGCGAACTGAAACCATCCAAGCACGCACTCCAAATAAAAACAATAGTTATTATTTTTCTAAAAAAAATCTATGAACTTCATTGGACAAATGAAATTCTAGGAGGGGAAAGAAAAAATTCATTTCTTTAGAAGGAATCTCTTTGATGGATAATTAGGGAATGGGCTTGACTTGGTTCTCTCACAAGTTGGAGCTTGTTTTTGTAGACCAAAATGATGGTACAATTACAAAATTCGAGGATAGAGTTTATAATCTGGCAGATTTGGCAACTTTTTCTACAAAACCTGGTGAGGGCAAGCTTGATCAGTATATTTCAGCCAAGTTGATTTGAGACGGAAAAAGAAGTAAATTTTACGGATGTATTTTTGTAGGTTAACCACTTCCGCCATCGTGTTCGGCAGCTCACTTTAGGAACAAGGTAAAAGGTAGCTTGTTGTATGAATAAAGAACAAACACCTATGTCCGGCTTGAGTGCCAAGTTTACAGATTCAAAATAGAGAGCCTTATGCAACATATTTGGTAACTAGTCTAAGTCAATCTGGTTTTAAAAAAATGTTCCACTTGCCATAGCTTTTTAAATATATAGCTACAATTATTATAATAAAGAAGTACATATCTACAATTATTCTAGAAAAGCAGGCTACCTAATCAAAATATCCTAAAAGAAGACGCAGGCATATATAGGTCATAAATCTCAGACCCAATGAGGCCAGCTACTATAGCAAGCCAAAACTGACTGCTACTTCACGGGTCAATCCAACTTGGGCCAGAGTAACCTTCCCAATTTGTAACCTCTAATTCTTTAAAGATAAGATAAGCATGGCAGCTGCATGTTTAACAATACCTGTTGGCAAATTGCACAAATCCACATCCTTTTCCAATCGGGATTTTCACAGAGACAATCTCACCAAATTTAGAGAAAGGTTGCCTGAGATCTTCGTCACTAACATCAGAATCAAGGCCACCAACAAATATCTGAGGTAGCACAAGTTGGTTAGGCATGTATTGGAAGAGAGAAATAATATGAGACAGGGAAGGATAGACTAACAGTCGTGTTGTTCGATTCACCATCTGATTGTGAACCCTGAACAGCCATGCCATTTGCATGTCCACCAGCCAATACCAAAGCTAAATAAATGAAACACAGAAATAGGCATCAGAATCAATGTCTAAACTCAAACTCAAATATATATTGAAAACACAAACTTCATTTTCAGTCACATCTACACCTTATAGCTGCAAAATAAATTAAACAGTAGAACGTCTTCTACACAAGAAGTATATAGCAAATCTATGTTCATAATTCTGATGCCTAAAATCCATTCATGAAAATGAAAATATTACTAGGACAGATGCCAAACCATGCACATGTCAGATGAAAACATCGAACTTTTATTCTTCATCCTCTAGCTGACATACAGCCAAAAGACACTAATACTGGCCAGTAGGCTGGTTCCCTAAAGTTCTCAGAGAAATGATGTTTTACTTATCAGTGCAACAGGAGGGGAAAGATGAAAATAAAAGAAGATTTCAAGAAAAACCAGTACCAAAAAGTTACAATACGATCCAACTTGGGTATCAGATAACAAAGAATAATGTGACAAAAAACATGACTAACAGAATAATAGATCCACAGACAAAATCACTGGTATCCATCAATAGTCTCGAAAATCACTAATGCTGAAACTGTTTAGCATTTAGAGGATGGAAAGATTTAACAAATAGCACTGGGTTAAGGATACAAAATCCTGCAAATGTTGCTATAGCAGATTTTGTACTCTAAAAGTGTACAACTTGTATTGCAAGGTATATCCATTGATAAAGATATATAAATGGAAATACGGAAATCCATCAAAAAGGAAGAAATAAAATGAAAAATAGAACCCTAGCCTCAGAACCATCCCTCATTTTGTCGCTGAACTAATTCCATGAAACTAGAAGAATGAAATAGGGAACCGTTTGCAAACAATTCTACTGCTAACTGTTAAACTTCTGTAACGACCATTAACAACTTTATATTAATTATTGTAGTTGCTAAAAAAACGGGACAATTTTGAATGATAACTTTTTAATTACCTCTTTGGGATCTTTTTTATTCTTTGTTTTTTAGGTGTGTGTTAGGGATGGAGACATATTAGTTCATTCATTCATGAAGCTGGTAATAGAGATGGTTA
The DNA here is from genome assembly GCF_002738345.1 of Cucurbita maxima. Classification (NCBI taxonomy): domain Eukaryota; kingdom Viridiplantae; phylum Streptophyta; class Magnoliopsida; order Cucurbitales; family Cucurbitaceae; genus Cucurbita; species Cucurbita maxima. Next base: position 2,044,397 of record NW_019272025.1, on the reverse strand, counting down.
ATGATGATTTAAAGACTTTCAATTCCTTAGGAACAACAACACCCACAGTAATGCAAGAAAAACCAAGGCTAACCTTGTGATGAATAACCTTGTTGATATCCAGATGCTTTCTTTGGTGTTGCAACACCAATGCGCATGGGTCTACTTGAACAATATATCCCATTCATTTCAGTGACAGCCCTTGTCCTTTCACTTTCATCACCAAACCTGACAAATCCGTAACCTTTTGAACGACCTGAATTTGAATCAATAACAACCTTGGCTCCCTTAACAGATGTGTATTTACTAGAAAAAGTTTCTTGCAGCATAGCATCAGTTACATCAGCAGCCAAATCACCAACAAATATAGATAGGTCAGACCCAGTGTCCGGTCGCCTATCACTTCCACTAAAGGTTGCCCAATTGAGACGAAAAGGCAGATCTGTGTTAGGCATTATAGCTCCATTATAATTCTGCAATACCTTATCAGCTGTTGCATGCGAATAGAACTCAACAAATCCATAGCCCTCAGATTGACCAGTTTGCTTATTGCATATAACCTTAACAGAGAAAACCTGAAGCAAACAGAAGACACACAGTTCAGTCAACTAATGATCAAAAAAAGATGCTCATGATGGAGATTGAATTAGACCAGGGGAAATATAAAAGACAGTCTGCAGCTATCCATCTAATCATTGACCAATAAACCAGAATCAGAAGCAAGCAATATGTCACTCAAGAACACTGCACGGACGAATTAAGAATAATGGTAAATCAATACCATACACTAACTCCTTCAAAAGAGTAATGACACTGAAGACCAATCACACATTGTTTGATGAAATTCAGCCTCAAGTTATTTTAAGACAAGAAACTAAGAAACGAACACACGTTATTTCAATTTAAACTCAATAATACACTTTACTTTAATTTAAATTCATGACATCATGAGGAAGGAAACATAAACTCCAATAGTATTGCAAACCTTGTGATCTATTTGCGTCGATCATTATGATGTCAAAGAAGAATTGAAAGGACAAATCAAGGACAAACAAACGGTAATTAACAAAGCGCAAAAAAAGAGATGCTCATACAAAAATAAATCAGTCTAGGATTTGTCCCCTCTTAAGTAACAATTCTGTTCGCATTGGCGAGTCTTGTTTTGGACCACCAATCTAATTTCGGAACAATATAAGATGCAGCAATAATAATGCCAACAATCACAGATTCACAGACTTCAAATCAATTATATAACGCGTAAGCACGAAAAAAAATAAAGAAATCCGATCGATCTCTGTACAGAAAGCCGCAAAACGATCGAACAGAAACTAGAAGAACGAAAATAGGTTGAGAATCGTAAAAAGTAAAAGCTCGATACGATAAGTAAGTTAGACCTCGCCGATGTGAGCGAAACAATTGTGGAGATAGGTCTCGTCCATCCAAGGCTGAAGATCACCAATCCAAAGCGTCTTAACCTCGTCCGTGGACCCCTGTCTGCGAGGTCGCTGCGACTGAGCTTGCTGTTGCTGCTGCTGCTGCAACGGCGGCGGCTGCTGTTGATAAGGAAGGTGAGAATACGTCATGTAATGCTGAGGAGGGTACATCATCATCTGTTGTTGATGCATCATGGCCATGGCGGCTGCGGGGTACTGCATCGCCATCCATTGCTGTTGATACTGTTGTTGTTGTTGAAACCATTGTTGGTGGGGGTGGGGGGCCTGGGGATTGAGATCAGCTCCATTGGACGGCTGGGCCATGATCTTCAAACAGTCTCCGTATCCGTCCGTATACGTATACGTCTCCTTCTCCGTCTCCGTCTCCTTCTTTCTTCTCTCTCCGACGACGAGATTAAGCGAGAAACGACGGCTCCGGTTGGATGCAAAGGAGTAAGACCAGGTTGGAGAGAGAGAGAGAGAGAGTGATGCTGTTGAAGGAGAGAGAAAGAAAGGAGAGAAAGAGGAGGAGATTGGGAATGAGAAAGAGGTTTTATTGTGAATGATAGGTTACAATAAAATAATAAAATAATATAATGGGAGAGAGAAAGAGAGAGAGGAGGCGGTGGTGGCCACGGTGGTGGATGGTGGATCTCCGCCGGTAACTTTACAAAAATAAAAAAATAAAAATTATAAAACAGATTTCAAAACCTGAATGGAAAAAGAAAGGAAAGAGGAAGAAGATTGGTTTGCCCTAAAAATGGCCTTCAATTCAAAAAATTAATTCAAAAAATTATATATTTTAAATTTTCTATCCGAAAATTTATGATCCATTCAAATATGTATCTAATAACAATTAGTTATTAATTAGTTATTAACTTTTTATCAAAAATTAAGTTATGGAGATCTCGAAAATATATTTAAATTATATTTTTAATAATATGTTTAGAGGTATTTATTAAAAAAATGACGTAAGTAATTCCGTTCAAATAGTAAATGATGACAAAAATAAAATATTTGTCGCATTAAATAAACTACTTCGGACGTTAAGATTATATTATCCGTCTCCATTCCATCATATCTGTCCAAAGTAAATTATTAAATTGTAATAAATTTTGAATTTTTAAAAAGATTCGTTAAATACTATATTATATTTTTGCTTATAAAATGTAATTGAATTTATTACGATATTTTATTATTTTATTTTCACAAAAACTATATTGAAAAAAAAAATCATCTATTAAAATATTATTTTAAATAATTGATAAATTTTTTAGGTGATTTCGTAAAATATTTACCGTTAATTTACCAACAAGAAACCGTAATTTTTCAACCTATTTGTTAAGTTTTTATTAAAAAAAAAAAAAAAAAAAAAAAAAAAAAAAAAAAAAAAAAAAAAAA
>NW_019272025.1:2003947-2041206 GCF_002738345.1 Cucurbita maxima | reverse complement strand
AAAAAAAAAAAAAAAAAAAAAAAAAAAAAAAAAAAAAAAAAAAAAAAAAAAAAACTAAATGTATTAACAAAACAATAAATTTTAAATTCTTCTAAGTATTTTTAAAATAAAATATTCTAACCATTCCTCCAAAACTAATTTTTAATTTTGAGGGTATTATTTCAAAATTATTTTAAGATAAATATATTTTTTTATATTAATTTAGTCGAATAATAATAATAATAATAATTCATCAAAAAAAAAAAAAAAAGACGCTGTTTTAAAAATAATGTTTATATAAACCAATTTGACGGTGTGAATTAATTTTAAAATTTATCGAAATAATAAAAATTGAAAAAGAAAAAAATAATAAAAGTCAAACTTCATTTACTTAATAGAATGTTCATACACTCTTATTATTATTATTATAATTATTATTATTATTATTATTATTATTATTATGGTTATATTTTGTATAATGTAATAAATTAAAGATTTGGATATAAAAATGTCCTTTCCGTGTAACAGCGTACTTAGCAACGCGTTGATGCCGTCGTCCATGTTAAACGTTGGACCATTACTTTGAAGGTCCACACAAAACGGACTTATTCTTTCCTAATCATTGTCTCGACTTTAATTTCGAACTTTTATTATTAGCATACCCTTTACTCAAGTTTAAAACGTTGGTTCTCGAAATTAAAATTTTAAATTATCTTAAAATCTTCGAATCTTCAAACTGCTTCAATTTTCATTCAAAGCAGCTATAGTTTTCGAAGAGTTTGTAATCTTCAAAAGGAATCGTTCGGTCTTTTAGAAATCTTTTCTGTTTTTTAAATTCTCAATTTATGAACTTAGAGAACGGCCTTTTTATTTAGAAAATCTGCTACATGTACCACCTGACCCTTTGAATTTAGGTTTTAAACACGATCGTTATTTGGAGTTTTAAACCCGACCCTTTGAAATTAGTTATACGGTTAAATATTGATATTAAATTTTCAATATGAACATAGCTCAACATTATTAATATATAATATTTTTTTAGATTAAAGATTTAAATGTCTGGTGTTATATTTATTATAATAATATATATTGTTTATTTATTTAGATGAAAATTAACGTTTTAAAACTAGTGAAATCAAATAAATTCAAGAATTAAAATAATGGAACAAAATTAAAATTGGAGAAAAAAGACATTTAAAGTAATTAAATATTATAATTAACCATGGTTTGGGAGAGTTAACCATAATGTGGTGTAAAGCTTTCATAAATTTGACAGAGGCATGACAGAGAAGCGGCTGCCCAGGTTGGAAGGTTTGACGAGTTTGTTACTCTGACTCCTCAAAGTTGAGGGTACTTTTGGAATTTTGTGAACCCTCAACGACTTGTCGGCAACTAGGTCAACGTTCAATCCTCTCAAACTTTCCCGCCTACCTCAAAGAATCGGCACGTGACCTTCTATCCTTTTCCGTTATTTTCTTAATTTTTTTTGGTTCACACGTGATATGAGAGAATTATAATTTCTAATATCTTAATTTAGGATATATATTTTAATTAGATGAATAATAGTTTTACTTTTATATTGACTTCCAAAATATTTATAAAAATAATAAATAAAAAAAATCTCGATTTAATAATAATATATTTTTTTACTAGCTTTACTTTTACGACTCTAAATCTTTTAATGGGCCAAAGGGTATGAAGATAATTGGGCTGGGCCTGGAGCATCCGTCTAAGGGTCTGGAGGATCCAAGGATGTACTCGTGGGCCAACCCGAGACTAGGGAGGCTGTGGTGTGACCGGCGGCGAACTTGATTCCCGGCGCGTGTTTTTCACACAGAATTAAGGGAGAGTAAGTTTGAAGGGTCGGCAGAGTTGGTCGAAACTGAAATGGAAGACCACGCGCTTCATTTGTTTGAGCGATATGCTGTTGCTGTTGTCGTTTTCTTGAGAAATATGTTTTAAATCTAAAAAATAAAAACAATAACCTAAAAATAAAAAATAAAAGCGTGAAATTTTGTTTTTATTATATATTTTTTAATATTAAGTTTATAATTTGATATGAAAAAAAACCGTCCATATAATGACATAAGATAATATTTGTTAACACACCAGATTTTATTAATCGTCGTTAGAAAAACTAATCCAATTTCGAATCCATTGATCTCCAGGTGTGGGAATACTCACTCTTATACTACAACGACCACTGAAAAATATATTATTTATTAATACAATATTTTATAAACTCCTTTTTAGAGGAAAAAAAAAAACAATCGAGTTCCGAATTTTATCAAACTACCATAGTGGTCAAACCCAAACTCAAACCAAACCACGAGCGTGACAGAGTGACAGGCGGGAATACTCACTCTTGTACTACAACGACCCTTTTAAAAAAAAAGCAATCTAGTTTCGAATTTCATCAAACTACCGCTGTGAGGTCAAAACTTGAACTCAAACCAAACCGATTAGGTGACATGCAGAAATACTCACCACTATACTACAACGACCTTTAAAAAAATATAATATTTGTTAACACACCACATTCTATCAATGTCGTTTGAAAAAATAATCCAATTTTGAATCCGATTAAAATTGTCCACATAAAATTAAAGTCGTTATTGTTGGGACCAAACTTAACAAGTGGGAATACTCATCCTCATGCAACTGCAACCAAACCTTCCACTCCATCTTCTTTCAGAATTTTCTATAAATAAAATTAGTTTTCTAGTCATAATTGTCGAAATCCTCGGTGGAGCAGAACTTCCCAACTTTGAACCGCCATTCATTTTCTGCTCATCAATGGCTTCTTCAACAAACGACGTAGCCGACGAGTTCTTTCCCTTCTTAAGAATCTACAAAAACGGCCGCATCCAACGACTCCAAGTCACCTCCGACATAGTCCCCGCCTGCGCCGACGACCCCAACTCCGCTTTCCGAGCAAAGGATGTCACGATCTCCGTGGATTCCGCCCTTTCGGTGCGTATTTTCATCCCCTCCGCCGTAGATCTCAATCAGAAGTTGCCCCTTCTGTTGTACGTCCACGGCGGAGCTTTCTGCTTCGAATCGGCTTTTAATTTGCAGTACCATAGCCACGTGGGTTCTCTCGCTGCTAAGGCCAACGCCGTCGCTGTTTCCGTCGAGTACCGCCTCGCGCCGGAGAATCCAATCCCCGCCTGCTATGACGATTGTTGGGATGCTTTACGGTGGATCGCGGCCCATGTGAACAGGTGAGGCTGATTTCAATTTTAAATTTTTTTTTTAACTTATCTAAATAAAGTAGAAGGATATGAAAAACTTCCTTAAGAAAGCAAATACTTTAACAAATATTTAGATATTTGTTGATATATATATTAATATTTTTTTATTGGTGCGAGGATTGTGTTAACATTTTTAGTTTGGGTTCAAAACCTTGTGCGCCAACAGGGATGGTCCAGAGCCGTGGCTAAATGAGCACGCAGATTTGGACCGGATCTGTTTAGCTGGCGACAGTGCGGGCGCCAACATCTGCCATCACTTGGCTGTTCGAGCAGGATCATCAGCAGAGCAGCTGGGCAGAGTAAAGGTGGTGGCATTGGCTTTGATTCACCCATTCTTTGGCGACGGGGCGGAGGACAGGCTGTGGAAGTATCTGTGTTCGGACACCACTTGGCTGAGACCCACCGCACAGGATCTGGCCACGTTGCCTTGTCGGAGAGTGAAGATCTTTCTGGCAGAGAAAGATTCTCTGAAGTTCGGAGGGAGGAATTACGATGAGGATTTGAAGAGCAGCGGGTGGAAGGGGGCGGTGGAGACGGTGGAGCACGGCGGAGAGGATCATGTGTTTCATTTGAAGATGCCGGAGTGTGAAAAGGCCGTTGATTTGATGGAAAAATTAGCCTGTTTCATAAACTTAGATTAGGATAAAACTAAGTTAATCTTAAAATTAATATGGTTGGGGTTTGTTTTTGAATTAGACTTCTTCGACAATAATCGCATGACTTTTGAATGAATTGTAACACGAATTGATGACGGGTCTTTTAAGATGTGATAGGTCGAAAAAGTTTGTCTTTTTGAATATGGTACGACATAGTCTCTTTTAACAACACAAAGAGAATTGAAAAGCTTAAATGCTTAAGGTTTCTTTGTTCTAAAAGACCACTCCTCGGGTCATATCCAACAGTGTCTTCATTTATTCTTCCATATAAACTCGAGGCAAAGGTATAATGTGATGTCCCACATTGGTTGGGGAGGAGAACAAAACATGTGTGGAAACCTTCTCTTAGGAGGCACGTTTTAAAGCCTTGAGGGAAAGTTCGTAAGGGAAAGTCCAATACGACAATATCTGTTAGCGATGGATTTGGGTCGTTAGCTCATTGTTGCTTGATAGCCCGAAAGTGAATACAATTATTCACTTGATAGGTCATTATTGCTCGTTGAATAGTCTTTGTTCACTTGATATCCATATGGAATAGTCTTTGAGATAAGGAAAACTTAAGGGTATGGTGTCTAAGTGGTCAAAACGATAGAAACAATGACACCCACTTAAGCTAATAAAGTAAGTGACTTTATGATTTGAGTTAGATAATTGAATGATATATGCTGGTGCATGCCTTGTGACCCCTACATGCACCAAATTATTTTATACTATGGTTATGAACTCTTTATATTGTCATATGATGTTATTTAATGTATGCATGTGACATTCATTACACTATATCATGGATGAAATGAAATGCTATATATGTCATGTTATGTCTTACCATGTGAAGTTATATGATGGATACTATGATGATTGTCATGTATACATAATACATTTATGTATATGTTATTGGATGAAGAGGAGAAAGGGAATGATATTAATTGTCATGAATGTAAATCATGGGGACCTCATGCATGTATGCATGTCATACATATTGGGATACTTTTCCGTTATGTTATGTTCGTACGGTTGCATACGTCATGATATCATGTGGGCATTTTTTTTCTATGGCATTCGGCGACATGTAATGCGTTGTGTCTAACCAAGACAAACTTAATAAGTATGTATACGAGCCCTCCTATTGGGTCTATGTGCACGTACATGGGCCGTATGTAGGGAAGTATCACATATTCAACCTTGCCCGAAACTGGAAAGAGTCTGAGGCCACGTTACGACTTTAAAAGAATAGGTCCCAAATCATGTTATGTGTGTGATTGTATTATTAACCCTAAGAGTGGGTTGTATTACTAACTCCAACAATATGTCTTAAAATATTGAAATCACATGTTACCCTTATATTTTTCATGTAAAGGTAAAACTCCCATGCATGAAGGACGGTGAACGCTAAAAAGATCATGAAAGTCAAGATAAGTCAGTAGAACACGTAAAGTTTCATGAGTGGTTGATAGGTGTTTTAATGTAATTTATTCTTTATTCAAAGACTATGTTATCTTTATTTTGTTTCGACTAAAATAGGTAAGATTATAGTCTTATTTTAAATATTTATTATAAGTTTCCGTATGTATATGTGTGTATGTATATATATATATATATATATGTATGTATGTATGTATTTAAGGTATGCATACACAGTGATGCCACAAACTTAGAGCAAGAAAGTAATTAAGAATTTTAAATTTAATAAGACACATTAAAAGAAATAATGCATCATTAATGGAAACCATTTGCATGGCATGGAGTAGTCTAGTAAGGTTTTTAATACCCATTAATGTAATTAAAAAAAAAAAAAAAAACCAACCATTAAAGTGTTAGGTTGTATTATGAATTTCAAGTTGTTGGAGCTACCCATCCAATTAACTTGAAGTTTCAGTGTAATGATCCAAGCTTCCCTTGAGATTTTAAAATGTATGAGAGGTTTTAAAATCTTAGGAGAATCCAATAACTCGACAACCCAACAACCCGAATCAACCCATCCCGAACTATAAGGGTTGAGTTGGGTTGGATTAGTATTTCAGGTAGGGTTGGATTCTGAGCCCAAACTAAATCGGTTCGGTTTCGAGTTCGTGGGCAAAACCTTTGGGTTCATAATATATTTTATATATTTTTATTTGGTTCGAATCAACTCGAAAGTTTTGCCCACGAACCCAAAGCCGTACCGATTCAATTCGAGCTCAGACAAATGTTATATATATATATATATATATATATATATATATATATATAAAGCTATTTGTATATATCACAATTTATATATATTTTTATTTTTTTAATAGTTTAAGACTAGTCGAGCATAAATAAGCCTATTTCAATTAAAATATTTTTATATATAAAATAATACATTTAAACTAATCATTTTTATGGTTTATTTAATTTTATTATTATTATTAGTATTATTATTATTTTTGTTAGTTTAACCAATTCAATATATTTAATATTATTATTATTATTATTATTTTTATTTTATTTTGTTAGTTTAACCCATTCTCAATAAATGTCTATATTTGTTTTAATTTTCTCTAGTTTTATGATAAGGTTGAAATATGCTATATGTTATAATTTTGGATTGTATTGATTTTTTTTTTAAATAATTATAGATTGATTTGTATTTATTTGTAAATTTTTAATATATTTAATCTAAAATTATATTCTAATTAATTATAGAGGTAGATAAATAAAACCTTAAAAAAAAAAACTGGGAACATGAAACTCTGTGGCTAGGATAAATGATTGGCTGCGGACGCCCTCATCTTTTTACTGTACACTCATTACCATATATATATGGTATATTTATATATTTGGTAATGAGTGTAGAGTAAAAAGATGTATATATATATATGGTAATGAGTGTACAGTAAAAAGATGAGGGCGCCCGCCGCCAATCATTTATCCGAACCACACAGCTTTTTTAAAGTTCACGAATTACACATTTCTTGTCAAAACAGAGTGAGGAATTTTGTTGAGTATCGTTCTGTTCATCCGCCGCTTATTTCTCCTTTCCATGGATTCCACCGAAATTGCCCACAACTTTTCCCCTTTGTTTATCGTTTACAAAGACGGTACCGTCCACAGGTTCCTCGGCAACGATGTAATACCTCCTTCTCCGGATCCCCTTACCGGCGTCGATTCCAAAGACGTCGTCATCTCCCCGGAAACCGCTGTCTCTGTTCGGATTTACAGGCCCAAACCCGCCACCGCCACCGCACAACCCCAGAAGCTTCCTGTTCTCGTTTACGTCCACGGCGGTGGCTTCTGCATCGAATCGGCATTCTCCCCTTTCTACGACCGCCACGTCAAGTCCTTATCTGCTGAAGCCAACGTTGTCGCCGTCTCTGTTGACTACCGCCTTGCTCCGGAGCACCCTCTTCCGATTGCTTATGAAGATTCATGGGCCGCTCTGAAATGGGTCGCTGCCCATTCCGATGGAAACGGGCCGGAGGAGTGGCTGAATGGAATCGTGGATTTGGATCGGGTTTATTTTGCTGGAGATAGCGCTGGAGCTAACATTGTTCATCACTTGGCGGTTCGGGTCGGGTCGGAGGGGATTCCCGGGTTGAATCTGAAGGGATTGATTTTGGTTCATCCTTATTTCTGGGGAGGTAAATTGGTCGGAGATGAAGAGAAGCTGAGACCGGAGGAAAGACACTTTATGGAGAAATTGTGGTATGTGACTTGCCCTACAATTAGCGGGTTAGATGACTCGATTGTGAACCCGGAATATGACCCGAAATTGGGACAGCTGGCGGCGGAGAGAGTGGTGGTTTATGTGGCGGAGAAGGATGCTCTGAAGAACAGAGGATGGTTTTACAGTGAGTGTTTGAAGAAATCGGGATGGGGTGGCACCGTCGAGGTCGTGGAGACAAAAGGCGAAGGCCACGTGTTCCATTTGTTCAACCCAACGACCGACGTGGCGGTGGATTTCGTCAGAAAGCTTGCTGCCTTCATCAATGGCAATGGCGGCCGCCATGATTGATCTCAGAAAATGAAATAAATCCCCTTCCCCCCCCCACCACCCCTCACGGCCCTCTTCGACGGCGTCGGCCACCGGCGGCGGAATTTTAGGCCGTTTTAAATTTCCTGTTCTATTTACATTGTAGTGTACTTTGGCGGGGAAATAAATAAAGGGATTTAAAGTGGAATCAAATCAGGAATTGTATTTCTAATTCTGTTTTCTTTATGACTTTACATTTCTGTTCTTCTTCTCTAGGGTAAGTGAGAGAACATAATACATGTCTAATACATGTCTAACCAGCTTTAATGAAGTGGAAAATTGTCGGAATATATATTTTAATGAATTAACGGTATATATTATACCGTTATTATATTATTATCATTGATCGTAAATTGGTCGTTTCTTATAAATTTGTTAATTGAGAATATTAATATTTGACAAGACAACTAACGTCTATACAGGACATAATTTTCAAAAATTTTACTCTTTTTATTAGAATATTTTATTTAATAAAAAAAAAATTATTCCTAAATTTTGCATTTTTATAATATATATATATATATATATATATATATATATATATATATATATATATATATATATATTTTTTTTTTAAGCTTTGAAATTTTCAATAATCCTAATTTTAAAAAAATTAATAAAAATAAATGTATATAGTTAATATTTTGTTTTAAGAAGCTTTCTTAGTCGTAGATCACCATTGAATCGTTGTCGTTGAACGTCATCGAAGAAGTGGAAATCGAGGGTTGTGATCGAAAAGAAGTTTTGGGTCAGGTTTGGGCTTCGAAAGAAGAACCACAAGAAAACTCAAAGATAAACCCATAGCCACTAACAAATGCTCGAGCTCAAATCCGTGGCGATTCCTTAAGTAATTCAACGCATCGATTAGGGAGTTCCATTGAGGGAGACCTAAGTAAGAGTGATATGAACTATGACCAAGAAATTTCCATACCTCAAGGTCTAATTGCAAGGACGAGAACCAAGAATCCACAACAAACCTTATACACTTATATTCAAGCTATGGTGAGCTTATCAAAGAAAATTCTAGAAGACATTGGAGACCTCTCTTATATATGGTGCAAAGTTGAGTTTCAAGAAAGAGATGAATTAAATATACTTTAAATTGTATTTAATGAACTCAACTGAATTTATGAACTAAATTCCAAATCTCATTCATTGCACTATCTAATTATAATTTAACAATTTTAACTATTTGTTTATGTTAGTTTTAAATATAAGAGTTATATTATAACTCACTTAGGTTACCATATTCCATCGTTAACTAGTCATTTTAATAGGGAGGTTACGGGTATTTCTTGCCCATTTAATTTGGGAGTTATGTATCACATAGGTTAAAGTTGTAAAACTGTCTTATTTTGTTTGGTCAGAGACATCAGATTTTGGAATTAAGAATAAAATTTCTATTTTAGTTTTGTTGAGGGCTAATTTTTTCTTTCTTCAAATTCTTGTGTTTAGATCTTGCATGCTAGAGTCAGTGGTATTGATCAAACCTCTTGTGGAATAATTCGAATCACGAGTTTATAAACAAGTTTTCTTTACTCTTGATCTTGATCATCAAGGTAATCCGTTCCGTTGATTTACATATCAAAGAGCTTCAAGAAAGAACATAATATCGAAAACGTGGAGAAAAGTTATGATCCAAAGACGTCGATGAGGATAAGAGTTTTGTGGATTTCTTAGAACTTCCATCGACGATAACTCTCTCATTTCTCCATGGGTTTTAACGAAACCTGAACCATTTTCTTCACTGTGACGAGCACTACAAGTTTGTAGAAGAGACTGGGAGCTATCGAAAGTTGGAAGAATCAAAGAGATAGAGACTCACGTGGACTATTATCTAAAGAGAGACACGTCATATCTAAATCTAAATTTTCTTTCGTACTTTGTCTTTTAATTCATATATTTCGTATCCTTTAAATAGTCTAAACTTGTAACATTGTACTTTTGAAGTTTTTATTACTACTAAAAATTTTATTTCATATATGCAAGCACGTGTTTAAATATTTTAAATTTTATACAATTTTGACTATTCCACGTCAATGAGAAACAGTTTGTGGCTCGAGTTCCTCGAAAAGTAAGTTATTACATACCCAAAGTCACTAGTCCACACAAAAGCAAAAGCCCACGACTACGAAAGTTCAGATGCCTCCAAGTCAATGAAGCATGAACAACCTAGCCCCACAAGCATGACACTAGACGCCCAATGTGTGGATGGCCCAAGCCCACGAAGCGTAACCCAAATGGAGAAGTTCGACCAACGGCCGCGAGCGTATTGTTCGATACCATAATCGCACTCTTTAGTAATAGACTACGATTAAACTTTATCGTATATATTCACCATTTGAGACTAAATTAAAGACAATTAGGTAGTTGTAGACAAAAAAAAAATAAAAATAAAAAATAAAATAAAATAAAATCTTTTTACAATTATAGTCAGAGAATTGATTGCCTTCATTTTCTATTTTTTCCCCATATTTTTTCTTCTTTTTTTTTTGTTTTTTTACACGTAACTAACTACGTGGTCTAATTATAATTTGCCACGTGACAAAAATTTCTTTTCTTTATTTTTCTATTCCACTAGAGTTTTCCACGTGGCAGTTTTCTTTTTCTTTTTCTTTTTCTTCCTTTATTTATATATATATACCTTTTTGTGGGACTTTTTTACAACTCATCTACGTGCGTCGCACGTGTCAAAACCTTCCTTTTTATTTGTGTCGTAATAATAAAATACTATAAAAAATGGTTCGGATTGGGTTGAGAGATTTTTTTTGACCCAACCAAAAGCTCGGGTTGGTTGAATTGGTAACCCAACTCAACTTGACCCGAAAATTTTCACAACCCAATCTTCTATTTTCGGGTTGAGTTCTCCGGTTGCTAACTTTAAAAAGTCAAACTTGAGCGTGGAATATTTTAGTAAACTTGGATTGCCACTCAAACAAAAAGTTCTTAATGTTATTTATAAGTTTTATTCGGTTTCGAGTCTAACTTGAGTTTTTTATTCTATGAATCGGAAATCGAACCGAGTCACTTTGGGTTCAGAAAAAATGACTCAACTAACCCTACTCAATCCCTATAATTCGGGTTGGCTTGGTCTGGGTTGTCAAGTTGTCGGGTTAGATGTATACCCTACAAGGAAGAGACATGAAGCCAATTAATGGTGAAGGAGGACAAATTCGTAAATTCATACAAAAATAAAAAAATAAAAAATAAATTCCGTTAATTATTAGCACTTTTTCTTGTTGGTATCACATGTGGACGAGATTCATTTCAAGTGTTCACCACGTGGAATGGATACTTTTAATTTAAAACATTATTTAATTGATTTTTTAAAAGGATTTTATAGTTAAAATTATAAATTTAATTTCTAAGTTAAAATGAAGAAAAAAAAATGAATTATTTAATAAATTAGTAATCTTTAGAAATAAACTTATAATTTTAACTAAAATTTAATTTAGATGATAAACAAAAATTCATTTGGGACTAATTGGTTAATAAAAAAAGTTAAAGGGGTTAAATTGTAATAATTGAAAATATGTTCTATATCGTAGAATAGATCATATTTGTGTATAGTAATATAATTCAGTGATTTACTAGTTTGTTACCAAATCTATGATTAATTGGTTTGTTTCCAAATCTATTCATAGTTTTGTTACCAAATATATGATTTGATGGTTTGTTACTAAATCTATGATTTAGAATGTAATCTTCATTATGCACATCTATAAATACATGAGATCGTGACCCTAGGTCAGGTCATTGAGCCATTCAACCTAACATGGTATCAGAGCCAAAGGTTTCTTTTTTAAATGTCTACCATGTCTTCCTCCTCCTCTCCATCCACCATCTCCAACACCGTCTCAACTACCATGGCGACCTTTGGCTCAATCCCTCTACACCATGCTGTCACAATTCGTCTAACCAAAAACAACTTCATCATATGGCGCACCCAGCTCCTCCCCTACCCACGGAGTACGAAGCTTATGGGCTACCTCGATGGCACCAATGCCACACCTGCCAAGTTGGTCCTTTCCTCAACTGCGACTAGTACTAAGTTGGTCTCTAATCCGGTCTATAATCAGTGGTATGATCAGGATCAACAGGTTCTTAGCGGTCTTCTCTCCTCCATGTCTGAGGAGATTCTTCACGATGTGGTTGCCGCTACTACGTCCAAGGAGGCGTGGGATACCCTGCAACGGATGTTTTCGTCGTCAAATCGTGCTAGCACTACTCAGATTCATGTTGAGCTCGCCACGTCCAAGAAACGAGATCAACCTGCTGCAAATTATTTTTGCAAGATCAAAGGGCTAGCCACCGAGCTGGCCGCCGCCGGTTCTGCCTTGCAGGATGATGATGTGATCGCGTATCTTCTCGCTGGTCTTGGCCCTGACTATGATCCCTTCGTCACCTTAATGACTACCAAGAGTGAATCCCTCACGCTTGATGATGTGTTTGCACATTTAATGACGTATGAAGCTCGCCAACTACAACACCAGGCTGAACTTCAGTTAAATCTTAGATCTTCTGCCAATTATGCTGGTCGTGGTGGTCAGTAGAAGAATCGTAGGCGTAGGGATCGTGGTCGTGGTCGTTCTCAAGGTTATGCACCCTCTTGTCCTGCTGGTAATCGCCGTGGCCCTTCTACTCGTCCTTCCTGCCAGATCTGCGGCAAAGTGGGGCATACTGCTATCCGCTGCTGGCATAGGATGGATGAGTCCTATCAAGATGAACCTTCTTCTGCTCCTCCTACGGCACTGGCGGCTACTTCCTCTTACAAGATTGACCCAAATTGGTACAACGACACAGACGCTACGGATTATATCACCAGTGACCTAGATCGTCTCGCTGTGCGTGAACGCTATCATGAAGGTGAACAAGTTCAAGTCGGCAATGGAGCAGGTTTGCGTGTTTTGCATATTGGTCATTCTCTAATTAATACTGCTACTCGTCCTCTTGCATTGCGTAATATTTTGCATGTGCCTGAAATTTCCAAACATCTTCTTTCCGTTCATAAATTTTCTCGTGATAATGATGTATTTTTTGAATTCCATTCTTGGCATTTTTCTATAAAGGATCGACGGTCTAGAAAAAGTCTTCTATAAAGGATCGATGATCTCAAGCACGCCTTGGTGAGCAGATCTACTACTCACGCCCAATGGCATGCACCTCTTGGGCATCCTTCATCTCAAGTAGTAAAATCAATTTTGCATCTCAATAATATTTCGTGTGCTAGTGAGTCATCTTTGTCAGTTTGTAATGCGTGTCAGTCAGCAAAAAGTCATCAATTACCATATACTAGTTCTTTTCATAGGTCTTCGTCACCTTTGTAACTTATTTTTTCGAATGTTTGGGGCCCTGCACCTCCATTTGTTGGGGGTTTTAAATATTATATTAGCTTCATTGATGATTTCAGTAAATTTTCGTGGATCTATTTGATGCATGATCGTACAGAAGCTCCTCGTATATTTTTGCAATTTCAAGCTCATGTTGAGCGCCTTCTAGATACTAAAATCAAGTGGGTCCAATCTGATTGGGGTGGAGAATATCAGAAAATTCATAACACATTTTTTCGTTCCCTTGGAATTTCTCATCGTGTTTCGTGCCCTCACACACATCAACAAAATGGGTCTACTGAACGCAAGCACCGTCATATTGTTGAAACTGGCCTAGCCCTTCTAGCTCATGCTCATGTACCTATTAAATTTTGGGACGACGCGTTTCTTACAGCCACATATCTCATCAATCGTCTTCCTACTCGTGTCATCGATAACAAATGCCCCTTAGAGCATCTTTTTCATACCCCACCAAATTACTCATTAAAATTTTTTGGGTGTGCTTGTTGGCCTCATCTTCGTTCTTATAACAAACAAAAGCTCTCTTTTCGATCAAAGGAATGTGTCTTTCTAGGCTACAATTCTTTACATAAGGGGTATAAATGTCTTGACACAGATTCTGGTCGTGTCTATATGTCTAGAGACGTCATATTTGATGAAAATGTTTTTCCATTCAAGAGAGCCCCACCTATTTCTTCCCCAATCATGCAGTCGACGCATAATGCCCCTGAGTTGTGTGCCTTGCATTTGGGTAATAGTAGTGCTAATTTGGAGAATGATCACATGCATATGTCTGTGCCTACTAACTCTTTGGATGCAGAAAATTTGGTGTCTACATCAGCTTCGGAATTGCCGCAGCAATCCTTCGCGTTGCTGCCATGCGAATCAGTGTTGGTTGTTCCGCCAATGATTGAGGCCTCGGCTCCTCTGCCAGCAGATGATATTGCACAATGCCCGGTCGAATCCTCGGCCTCTGGTCAACCAACTACTGTAGCATCGGTTGCTCCCCTCGCAACGACTGATACGACTATCCCCTCAAATGTGGATCCTGCACCTACTACTCATCCGTATGGTACTCGATTGAAGCACAATATCAAGAAACCCAAGGTGCGTACAGATGGAACAATAACATATCTTGTACTTCGGTCTTCTGCCTCTGAACCTACTTCACATATTACTGTTATGGAGCATCCCCTCTGGCGTCAGGCAATGAATGATGAATTTCAGGCATTTCAAAATAATAAGACATGGCACTTAGTTCCTCCTCATACTGGTCTTGACGTTATTGATTGCAAATGGTTTTCAAACTCAAGCAAAAGCCAGATGGCTGTGTTGATCGCTACAAAGCACGCATGGTTGCTAAAGAGTTTAAACAGCAGTATGGTGTTGATTATGATGATACCTTTAGTCCAGTTGTTAAGCCCACTACCATTCGGCTCTTACTATCTCTTGCTATTTCTCGTGGTTGGGCTATTCGGCAGATTGATATTCAAAATGCTTTTCTTCATGGCTTTCTTAATGAAGATGTTTATAAGAAGCAGCCCCCTGGATTTGTGGATTCTCAAGATCCTGTTTATCTCTGCAAGCTGGATAAGTCGCTTTATGGCCTTAAACAAGCTCCGCGGGCCTGGTTTTCTCGCCTTGGCTCCAAATTATTACAACTGGATTTTACACCTTCAAACGGGCATTCAGGATGTATATCCTCATCTATGTTGATGACATTATTATTATCAGCTCATCTTCTACGATTACTGAGAAACTTCTTTCACAACTTCAAGATGATTTTGCCGTCAAGGATCTTGGCATTTTGAGTTATTTTCTTGGGATTGAGGTCCGTCATACTTCCAATGGACTTATTCTGACACAACATAAATACATTCAAGATTTATTGTTCAGAACCAATATGCTCACCTCCAAAGGTGTGCTCACACCTATGCTTCCTAGTGAGAAGTTGTTATTGGATGGTGGTGAAAATCTTTCGCCTGAGGATACTACTCGCTATCGGAGTGTCGTTGGTGCTCTCCAATATTTGTCTCTGACACGTCCTGATATATCATTCTGTGTCAATAGAGTGTGTCAGTTCATGTCCTCCCCGACATCTATACATTGGGCGGCAGTCAAACGAATTCTCCGTTGTCTACATGACACTATTGATATGGGTTTGTGTCTTACAAAGTCCAGCATTGATTTGTTGAGTGCCTTTTCAGATGCTGATTGGGCCGAGAATCCTGATGATCGTCGAAGCACTGGAGGCTATGTGATCTTCTTTGGTGGCAATCATATCTCTTGGAGTTCGAGGAAACAATCAACAATTTCTCATTCTAGTACGGAGGCCGAATATAAGGCGGTTGTTGGTGCCATTGTTGAATTAATTTGGATCCAAGTTCTCTTGCGTGAGCTCGGGATCTCGCAAGCGCGAGCACCTAGCCTGTGGTGTGACAACATTGGTGCCACCTACCTGTTCGCCAATCCAATTTTTCATCGACAGACGAAGCATGTTGAGGCTGATTATCACTTCGTTCGTGAACGAGTATCGACTCGTCAGCTTGATGTTCGACTCATTTCTTCCAAGGATCAGCTCGCCGATATCATGACAAAGCCATTGCCAACTTCTTCTTTTAGCAATTTTAGGCGCAATCTAAACTTAGTAGTACATCGTCCAGATTGATGGGGTGTTAAAGGTAGAATAGATCATATTTGTTATAGTAAGATAATATAGTGATTTACTAGTTTGTTACCAAAATTAGTGATTTACTAGTTTGTTACCAAAATTAGTGATTTACTTGTTACCAAATCTATGATTTACTGGTTTGTTACCAAATCTATGATTTACTGGTTTGTTACCAAATCTATGGTACCAAATCTATGATTTACTGGTTTGTTACCAAATCTATGATTTACTGGTTTGTTACCAAATCTATGATTTACTGGTTTGTTACCAAATCTATGATTTACTGGTTTGTTACCAAATCTATGATTTAGATTTACTGGTTTGTTACCAAATCTATGATTTACTGGTTTGTTACCAAATCTATGATTTACTGGTTTGTTACCAAATCTATGATTTACTGGTTTGTTACCAAATCTATGATTTACTGGTTTGTTACCAAATCTATGATTTACTGGTTTGTTACCAAATCTATGAGATTTACTGGTTTGTTACCAAATCTATGATTTACTGGTTTGTTACCAAATCTATGATTTACTGATTTGGTTACTGGTTTGTTACCAAATCTATGATTTACTGGTTTGTTACCAAATCTATGATTTAGATTTTTGTTACCAAATCTATGATTTAGATTTTTGTTACCAAATCTATGATTTAGATTTACTGGTTTGTTACCAAATCTATGATTTAGATTTACTGGTTTGTTACCAAATCTATGATTTACTGGTTTGTTACCAAATCTATGATTTACTGGTTTGTTACCAAATCTATGATTTACTGGTTTGTTACCAAATCTATGATTTACTGGTTTGTTACCAAATCTATGATTTACTGGTTTGTTACCAAATCTATGATTTACTGGTTTGGTCTATGATTTACTGGTTTGTTACCAAATCTATGATTTACTGGTTTGTTACCAAATCTATGATTTACTGGTTTGTTACCAAATCTATGATTTACTGGTTTGTTACCAAATCTATGATTTACTGGTTTGTTACCAAATCTATGATTTACTGGTTTGTTACCAAATCTATGATTTACTGGTTTGTTACCAAATCTATGATTTAGATTTACTGGTTTGTTACCAAATCTATGATTTAGATTTACTGGTTTGTTACCAAATCTATGATTTACTGGTTTGTTACCAAATCTTCTATGATTTAGATTTACTGGTTTGTTACCAAATCTTCTATGATTTAGATTTACTGGTTTGTTACCAAATCTTCTATGATTTAGATTTACTGGTTTGTTACCAAATCTATGATTTACTGGTTTGTTACCAAATCTATGAGATTTACTGGTTTGTTACCAAATCTATGAGATTTACTGGTTTGTTACCAAATCTATGAGATTTACTGGTTTGTTACCAAATCTATGAGATTTACTGGTTTGTTACCAAATCTATAATTTGGTTGGTTTGTTACCATTTGGTTGGTTTGTTACCAAATAGTGGTTTGTTACCAAATCTTTTTTCTTCACTCTTGATTCCGCATGGATTCCGATGAAATTGCCTTTAACGCCGTACCCTATTTCGTCATTTACAAAGACGGTCGAATCGACCGGCTCCTCGGCGACGATTTCGATCCGCCTGGTATCGACCCGAAAACCGGCGTTGAGTCGAAAGACGTCGTCGTCTCACCGGAAGATTCCGTTGCCGTTCGGATTTATAGGCCCAAATCCGTCGCAAAGCAAGCTCGGAAGCTTCCTCTTCTCGTTTACTTTCACGGAGGCGGTTTCTGCGTCGGAACGGCGTTTTCATCTCTCTTCCACCAGCACATCAACGCCTGGGTGGCTAAAGCCAACATTGCTGCTGTCTCCGTCAACTACCGGCGAGCACCGGAGTACCAGCTGCCGATTCCTTTTGAGGATTCGTGACTGCCTTGAAATGGGTCGCGGCCCATTCAGGGGGAGCGGGGCCGGATGAGTGGCTGAATGAAATTGCGGATTTGAACCGGGTTTATTTGGGTGGAGATAGCGCCGGAGGAAACATTGCACATAGGATGGCGCTGCGGGTGGCGACGGAGGGGCTGGCCGGAGTGAAGATCAAGGGATTGCAGTTGATTCACCCGCATTTTTTTGGGGGAAAAATTGATCGGAGAAGAAAAGGAGTGGGATCCAAAGGATATATTTGTGGTGAAGAATCTGTGGTTTGTGGTTTCGAAGGATATTAAGGAGCTGGATCACCCGATTGTGAACCCGGAATACGACCCGGATTTGGGGTGGCTTCCGGCGGAGAAAGTGGCGGTTTATGTGGCGGAGAAGGACAATCTAAAGGAGAGGGGACTACAGTACGCGGAATGTCTGAGAAATTCAGGTTGGGACGGGGTCGTTGAGGTGGTCGAAACCGACGATGAAGGCCATGTCTTCCATTTGTTCAATCCGACCAGCGACTCAGCGGTGGAGTTGGTTGAACAGCTAGCTGCGTTCAGTAGCAACGACTGTCATGGTTAGATGAAGGCAGACGACTAGTTTTTTTGTAATTCTATGTAGTTTAAGTTGCATGTTTAGAATCATTCAAGTTTAACACAGTCGATCTTGCTTGTAGAGTGATTCAAATCTCAAATAAGTGTTATTTCCTTAAGATGCCTTCAGATATTATCCGAGTTTTACTTTCTCTTGGAGTGATACCTTATCCTTAGACTAAGTGTTCTAACCTTTTCGTTTAACCAATGACTAAGTTTCTTTGTAATTATACATAGTTTAAATGGTAGGTTTAGAATCATTCAAGCTAGACATGATCTGAAGATTCAAATCTCAAATAAGTGTTCTTGCCTTGATATATTCGACCAATAAGCTAATCTAAATCTTACTTCTCTTGTAGTGATTTCTTATCATTTGGTATTATAGTTTTTACTCGAGTTGATTTCTTATCGTTTTGTATTAGAGCTTTCTCTTAGGTTGATTTCCTTATCAACAGGTCAGAATGGGTGGGAGAGAACTTACGCCCTCCTAAAAAGGGTTATTACTAGTCGAACCTTCGAGTCGATGTGACATAATTCACGAAGACATGTCTTATTTGCCAACAAGACAAAGTCGAATGAACGAAATTGTAGGGTTGTTGGAACCTCTACCAATCCCCTCTCAGCCATGAGAGAGCGTATCTTTTGACTTTTTTCACGCACCTCCTGAAGGTAGGAGAATTTGAGCCCATCTTAGTAATTGTGGAAAGGTTTTTTAAGTACGTCATATTCGTCCCAACTCCCAAGTCGTGTTCTGCTAAAACAACTGTCCAACTATTCTTCCAAACGTTGTAAGGCTGTGGGCATTCCCACCAGTATTGTCAGTAATCGTGATGGAAGATTTACAAGGACCTTTTGGACTGAGCTGTTTAAGTTATTGGGGTCAAGCTTAAACATCTCTTTAAACTACCATCCCCATACAGTTAGACAAACTGAAATGTTTAATAGCATGCTTGAAGAGTTCTTACATCACTTCATCGACACATGACAAAAGAACTGGGTTTAGATGCTCGACGTTGCTCAGTTTAGCTTCAATTGTCAGCTAAGCTCGTCGACAGGGAAGACCCCCTTCGAGATAGTATGTGACAGACAGTCATTCATGCCTCATGTCATTGACCACCTTATAACTTCACCAAAGAGTGGAAGCAAAACTCCAAAGTGGCACGTGTATACTTAGAGAGAGTTTCGCAACGAATAAAGAAGTGGACAGACTTAAACATAGACCATTAGAATTTCAAGACGAGTACCAAGTTCTTATCAAGCTGAACAAGAACAGTTTCAATTATGAGGGAATAGGTACCAAAGACTAGGCGAAAGTACGAAGGGCCAATTGAAGTCATCGAAAAAGTCAGGAGGACTTTATATCCTTTTCAACTACCAACATGGACAAAGAGTCATCCTATCATCCATGTAAGTAGCTTGAGATCGTACCACACAAACTATTCACCACGGGCTATTCCAAAATCTAGAATAGTCCTATAAATCAGGGGCTTGCGTGTGCTCCTTTTGCCGAATCTCAACGCTCCTTTCATAGGCACCACCTTGAGAAATACGTGGTCACCTACAACAAATTTTGGATCATTTATTCATGAGTATGCATAACTTTTGTACTATTTTGCACAACTTGTATTCTCATTTTTATCTTATGTACGACTCCATTAGTAAGTTGCACTAACTCGAGTCTTAATAACTGATATTTACCTACCTCTTCTCAAAACACTACATCCGTCATCTTTACCTGTACAAAGCTTCAAATAACACCATCTAGATGGTTGCTTGATATATGTTATTGTAAGTAAATTCCATTAAATGTCGGTGTGCGTTCCAGCTACTTGTAAAATTTATTATTTGAAAATTTACTCAGTTTATAAGCATGGTTAAAAAGTGTTGGATGATGAAAGTCCCAGATCGGCTAATTTAGGGAATGATCATATGTTTACAAGTGAGGAATACTAACTTCATTGGTATGAGGCCTTTTGGGGAAGCCCAAAGCAAAGCCATGAGAGCTTATGCTCAAAGTGGACAATATCATACCATTGTGGAGAGTCGTGTTCGTCTAACATGGTATCAGAGCCATGCCCTAAACTTAGCCGTGCCAAGAGATTGGCAAATCCTTAAATGTCGAACAAAGGACTCCAAAAGGAGTCAAGCCTCCTCGAAGGTACGAAGGCAGTCAAAAATGACTAAGACTCCAAAGGAGTCGAGCCTCGATTAAGGGGAGGCGTGCTTTGTTCGAGGGGAGGTGTTGGATGATGAAAGTCCCACATCGGCTAATTTAGGGAATGATCATGGGTTTATAAGTGAGGAATACTAACTCCATTGGTATGAGGCCTTTGGGGAAGCCCAAAGCAAAGCCATGAGAGCTTATGCTCAAAGTGGACAATATCATACCATTGTGGAGAGTCGTGTTCGTCTAACATGGTATCAGAGCCATGCCCTAAACTTAGCCGTGCCAAGAGATTGGCAAATCCTCGAATGTTCTAACATGGTATCAGAGCCATGCCCTAAACTTAGCCGTGCCAAGAGATTGGCAAATCCTCGAATGTCGAACAAAGGACTCCAAAAAGAAAAAAGGAGTCAAGCCTCCTCGAAGGAACGAAGGCAGTCAAAAATGACTAAGACTCCAAAGGAGTCGAAAAAGGAGTCAAGCCTCCTCGAAGGAACGAAGGCAGTCAAAAATGACTAAGACTCCAAAGGAGTCGAGCCTCGATTAAGGGGAGGCGTGCTTTGTTCGAGGGGAGGTGTTGGATGATGAAAGTCCCAGATCGGCTAATTTAGGAAATGATCATAGGTTTACAAGTGAGGAATACTAACTCCATTGGTATGAGGCCTTTTGGGGAAGCCCAAAGCAAAGCCATGAGAGCTTATGCTCAAAGTGGACAATATCATACCATTGTGGAGAGTCGTGTTCGTCTAACATGGTATCAGAGCCATGCCCTAAACTTAGCCGTGCCAAGAGATTGGCAAATCCTCGAATGTCGAACAAAGGACTCCAAAAAGAAAAAAGGAGTCAAGCCTCCTCGAAGGAACGAAGGCAGTCAAAAATGACTAAGACTCCAAAGGAGTCGAGCCTCGATTAAGGGGAGGCGTGCTTTGTTCGAGGGGAGGTGTTGGATGATGAAAGTCCCAGATCGGCTAATTTAGGAAATGATCATAGGTTTACAAGTGAGGAATACTAACTCCATTGGTATGAGGCCTTTTGGGGAAGCCCAAAGCAAAGCCATGAGAGCTTATGCTCAAAGTGGACAATATCATACCATTGTGGAGAGTCGTGTTCGTCTAACAAAAAGAACGTAAAAAAAAAAATATAAAAAACGAGAGACCATTTATCTAAAACAGACCTACATTAAGGAATAATGTTTTTAAAAATATTAAACCTTTATTACTATCTCCTTCGAATAATTTGTGAATATATTTTCTCGCCATAAAAATTATTATTATTATTTAATCAATTTTGATAAAATTTAATTTCTTTGTATTAAATAATTTAATTTTTTTTAATAAATAAGAAAAAAGAAAAATAAAGAAAAAAATAATTATGAATTGAGTGGAAGCTGAAAAATGTTGGGGATAGAAAAATGAAAAATAAACGACTGTAAGTTACCAAGGAAGTAGCGTGAAATCTACTTCAGAGGGAGGAGAAGAGGCAAATCATCAAAGCTCATCGTTGAAGTTGTTCAAAGAAGAAGAGATCCAGGCGTTTAATGCCGACGGAGGAGTTGTTGTTGTATTCAGAGAGCGCCGGAGCTATGGGGTGGGGGTGGTCGATCTGCGAGGGAGTGGTGGCTGTGACTTCGCTTTGCCTTCTTGGATGGACGGGGCTATGGTTCTTGAATCGAAGGCTCTACAAGGAGTACGAAGAAAAGCAAGTCCTTGTTCAAATCATCTTCAGTGTTGTCTTCGCTTTCTCCTGCAATCTACTTCAGCTCGTTCTCTTCGAGATCATTCCTTTTCTTTCCAAAGAGTGAGTCTCCAGTCTTCAATTTCTGCATATTTTCTCACTTATGAACTTACTGTCAATTGTTTTATGTGTCGTGTGTCTGAAATTTTGAGTAATTCGGATCCGTTTCTTGTTTAATTTCTGTTCTTGTTGAGTACTTGGGGTTGAGTGGTTGCTTATATGGTATTGTTTGAATTAACTTGGAGAAGTGATCATTCCTTTTTTGCTAGACTATAATCAGGCAAGTAAAATAAGATTATATAACTTAGAGAAGTGATTAAGAGGTGATCTCTGAGTTTTTCTTTGTTGCTGGATAATTGGAAAAAGGAAGAAGATAGATGGGATTTAGGGACAATGGTCAGTTCAGCCCTAAAGAAGAAAAACAAAAAACCCCAGCTAATTACAGTATTTAGATTGAACTTGGATATCAATAGGCTGACCTGAATGGAGGAGTACCTCAAGCTTCAAGATGATAGGACCCTAAAATTCAACCAATTCAAAAATTTCACAACTCACACTCCCAAAATGGTGGCATTCTCCATTAAGATCATGAATTAACAGAAACAGCACCCCGAAATGTATAATATTCATGGTTGAATTGTTGCAGGTTATTCAGAAGTTAGGTACATTAATCTTTGTTTATTTTAATTGCTGCAGGGCGAGATGGATAAACTGGAAGGTGGATTTGTTCTGTCTGATATTGCTACTGGTTTTCATGTTACCTTATTATCATTGTTACTTGATGCTTTGCAATAATGGTATACTTCTTCCTTTCTAGTCTAATAACTGAATTTCATTATTTTTGCTTTCGTTAAAATTATTTCAATAGAATGAAAAAATCGAATACACTTAATAATCGACAATCCTGTTTGACAGGATTTAAGGTTAAATTTGAAGTTTCATTTTTCAAAACAATTGGGTGTAAATCGTCTAATACATTGCTTCCTATAGTCATATCTCTCTCATTGTAAATTGAGATTATTATTATTTTTTTTTGTAAATATCATGGATAACACATCGTATCCCTTTGGTAAATCTCAATCATCAAGAAGTATCTCTGACAAAAAAAAGAAAAAAAAAAAAGAAAAAATTTCAATCACAAGGGAAATTACAATTTTCTTTAGAACACAACTCATCAAAATTTCAACTTCAAATTCAACCTTTAATCCCTTCAACCAAAACCTAACCTTCCTCCAAATTAAAAATACATATCCATCTCCAATTCCCAAAGTTCTCAGTCCACAGCCATATTTAGAAATTTAAAGATTATTCCTCACAAGGTTCAACAAATTCTCAACTTAACCAAACATTAGTCTAGGTGATTTTAGATCTGATCTAGAGGAGAATGCTTACTCAATGCGGTAAAAATCTTACCAAACATGCAAGAATTTCATCAACTTATTATATCTTTTGATATGACACCAAACTTTCATTGAAAACGTGAAAGGATATATGAGAGATTGCAAAGAAGTACCCACACAAGAGGAGACCAACCTACAAAAATGGCTTCCAATCCAAAAAAATACACCTAATTGATAATTACAAGAGGCCTTAGAGGTCAGCGTCCACAAGGAAGTATTGGAAGCTTTGGCCTCAAAGTTCACAATGATATTATTGATTTTGTTTGAAGATGTCCTGCACGTCAGATTTCAAAGGGACAATCAACTAAGTAGGATCTTTTTGCATCATAGCCATTCCCTGAAAAATTGCAGATCATCATAGGACTTTATCTGTGGATGACCTTCATAATGTGAATGAATTTTGTTTTATAATAAACAGTTGATCGACTCAATAAGAGGAGCCACTTTATTCCTTGATGAGACATGATGCTGTTAATATGGGGTAAATTTGTCGTTTCGTGAGATAGTTTGATTGTATGGGGCCGTGGAGTCCATTTTATTCTGACAGAAAGTTAAGTTATCCTAAAAAACCATTGAGGCAAAAAAATTGGCGTCCTTAAAAATTTATATTCAACAATACATGCTCGATTGCAAGCTCATGGACAAACTAAGATCACTGATTGAACATTGGGCAAAATTATTGTTGCACAACAATACCTCAAGCTGACTTGGCCTCTAATTTCAATAAATACACCAATTGGCTATGCCTGTACACAGTTCGAAATTGCCTGAACAGAATTATCTCTTAGAACTGAACTTTTTTTTTTTTTTTTTTAAAAAGAAACAAATAATTGTGGTAGAAGAACGTTTTCAGTAATGGTGGTCACTTTTGTTGTTCTCAACCTTCTTATGTGATGCTAAAACATTTATTTTAGGCGTACGGAAGGAGCGGGCAGCTCTTGGAGCCATGTTATTCTTACTGGCCTTTCTTTATGCATTTTGGCGAATGGGCGTTCATTTTCCAATGCCTTCTCCTGATAAAGGTTGGCTATGTTTTTTTACTTTATTTTTTTCACTTTACGACTCTTCCAGATATTTTAAATTTTTGCTGTATGCTTTGTTAGTACCTGTAATTGAATAACCCCCACCCCTGGTCTCCCAAAATTCGATGTTCACTTGTTTCTCTTGACTGTAATACTTCTAAAAGCATAAGTCCTATCCTCCATTCTTGTTTTAATGACGTATTCTTTGGGATTGGTGGAGCCCTTTTCTATATAGTATTCTCTATGCCTTCTTTCTTCAGGTTGTCTTTTTTGTATGCCACTCTTGTTTTCTTTTATGTTTCTCAATGAAAGTATGTTTTTCATAAAAATAAAATGAAATAAAAAAAGAAAGAAAGAAAAGACAACTTTTTTTTTTAAAGAAAGGAACTGAACTTCATTGATGAATGAAATCAAGAGAATTCTTCCATCTAGATATGAGATTAGTGAGACTATAGTCCTTAAAGGAATTTGTACATATGCAACTAAAAGCTGCAAAGAGCACCGAGTAAAAAAAGGGATTGTATGGCTTAGCTTTATCATTGAAAAATGCAGTTATCCCTCTCCCTACTAATTGTCCAGCAAAAAGCTCTGACCAAATTAGTCCAATTGACTTTCCTTTGGGCTTTGAAGGGTGCCCCATTGGTGTCTATGAGAGGAAATCATGAATGTTAATGGGTAGCACAGTGAACCATCTGAAGGATTCCAATACTGTTGAACAAAATTGCATGGCAAAGGAGCAAGTGATGAAGAGGCGGCTTTTAGATTCGGATGCTTCCATGCACAAATTGTAGCAAGAGAGAGATAAAGCCTGATGTACCAGCTTTCTCTGCAGCCAATCATTGGTGTTGATTCCCCCGTGGCTGAGTTCCCAAAGGAAAATCTTCGTTTTCCTAGGATATTTTCCATCCCAAATGCTTTTGTACAGAGATTCAGCCTTGTTATGGCTATTCTACAGAAAATTAGCTTTTTTATTTGATTGAAGGGAAAAATCACCATGTAGGTCAAAGAAGGCTCCGGAAGTCCATAACCATCTACCAATTCCTCATTTAGAACAACTGCACAAGGAACCTTTTTTCGCATTCACCATTTAGCATCGAGGAGCAATTTTGGATATTTATCGTCTCTAGTAGTTGAATTCTAGTGTCTTCACTGTCCTACCCAACTATGGAATTTGAATGCATGTGATTGCAGATATATGCTAGCCTCATGTGTTATTCCTGCTTTTGTTGCTCCATTTGTGCTATTGAGTTCTAACTTCATTGCTAACTTTGTCAGAATGTTTGGGAACTTTGCTCTTCAACCATTCTGTAATTTTCTCTGTTTGATATTAATAAAATATGGGGCGAGTTTTTGTAAAGCCTAGAATAAGATTTTCTGGTATAGTTTTTGTTTTACGTAATAGTTTAGCTTGTCCTTTATGTTTGCTTGTAACTTTTCACATATCAATGTAAAGCTTGTTTCCGATTGTTTGTTTTTTTTTCAAAAATATTTTCTCTTCAGGCTTCTTTACCATGCCGCAATTGGTCAGCAGAATAGGGGTGATTGGGGTCACTGTGATGTCTGTGCTATCTGGTTTTGGAGCTGTAAATTTGCCTTATAGTTATTTGTCTCTCTTCATCAGGTATCTGTTACTTATTCCTCTTAATATAATCATTTGGGCTGAATTGAATTCTCTGTTTTTCTCTTCTAGATTTTTTTTTCTTTTTTTTTTTCCCATTGGAAATGCCTTTTATAACTCCTTTGGATTGTAGCTTTCTCTTCCCTTCTATTTTGTAATTTTCATACATTAATGATATTATTTCTTATTAAAAAAAAAAAAAATTTTGGCTGCATTTTCAGTTCAATTTTTGTTTCTTCAGTAGTGATTTGGGTACTCTGCTTCTCGTATATTACTACTTCAAATATTGCCAGTTAAAACATGAGATCATTGTGGCAACATGTAATTCATCTTGAGATGAGAGGCTTTAAGTTTGATAGGAATGAAGGAAAGTCCATTACCTTGTTCAGTTAGTAGCTGCAGAAGTGACCCTAATGCAACTATTATCCACAATAGAAGTGCTTTTAAAATGCATTTCTAACTTGATGTTGTTTTAGTTTTTTATTCAAATTAGCACTATCTTAATGGCTAGAGCTTTGCATTTCTCATAGTGCATATGGTTATGTTATATTTTGTAGAGAGATCGAGGAAACTGAAATTAAGGCATTGGAAAGACAACTAATGCAATCCATCGAGACTTGTATTGCAAAGAAAAAGAAAATTATTCTTTCACAAATGGAGATGGAGCGGGTTCTTGTCTCGGAGGAGGTATTTTAATATTAGCTTTATTAGGTGGTACATCTGGAACTTTATGATTTGTTGGTATTACTAACTATTTATTTTTCATGTTGAATATATAATTTTGTCCCCAATGTAATGGCAGTTTTCGGTTTTATCTATGATCTCTTAAAATTTTAATTTTATCCTACAAGTTTTAGATTTTAAGTTCTTAGTTTTTCAGCTGAGTTCTCATTAAAGAAATAATGTTGTGAAATTTTATTCTTTTTTGTCCTATTAATTTTTGTGAGGTGGTTTGTTGTCAACATAGCATTGCTTTTGTAATAATTTGCTAGGTCTTAACTTCTGGATAGAAGCCCTTTTTTAATAGTTAGTTTGGGTTGGATCTCTTGGATAAATTTGTTTCCATGTTTTTTAATGGAAGTTCCATTATCCATAAAGAACATTGCGTTTTTATTTGGTTCAGTCTATTTTGAGTTGGGTAAATTATTGTGACATCATTAATGAATTTGAATGCTTATTGTGACAGTAAGAACTTGTTTAAAAGAAACTTAGACACATACAAAATCTTAATATTTAATAGCATCACCAAATGTTAACGGATGAATGTAACAGAATTCCAAGTCTAGATCTTTCTTCAAGCGGCTAGTTGGTACTGTTGTTCGGTCAGTACAAGAGGACCAAAAAGAGCAAGGTTAGTTGTTGTCCTTCATCCTCTTAAAATTAATTTTTTCCTTCCTTTTCTTTTCTTTTTGCTTTCTATTCCCAAATAATTTATTACCTCTTTTAATTGCTTGCTGCATCTGTCTGATATTCATTTTCTCATGTTCTTTCTTTTTTCCTTGATAAAGTGTGACTTCTGGTATTGCTTATTAAAAAGATTCATTAATTTAACCAGAAAAAAAGATGTGAATGAAGTGCCATGATTTTCAGAAATTTATGTCATTATCCCATGATATTGTATGATTATCCTTATAGTTTTATTCTCATTTTCTTCGTTTCACCTTTGTTCTTTATTTTATTTTTGCCAATTGTTCCGGTTCTACGAAGATATTAAAAACATGGAAGCAGAAGTACAAGCTTTGGAGGAGCTATCAAAGCAGTTATTCCTGGAAATCTATGAACTTCGTCAAGCTAAGGTTTGTGCTGTACTGCTGTATGAACGTAGAAATTCTTAGCATAATTGCTTATATTACTTTATCCATCATCATTTGTAACGGCCTAAGTGTGCTTTAAATTTCTGTATGGTCATATAGGCTAGAAAGGTTTTTCCATGTCCTTCAATTTTACAAGTTTGGCTTTCAAGTTCCCTGGATAGTTATGCTTTATGATCGTAATTTACTATGTTTTTCTTTCCAGAGGTAGGTAGAAATGTCGATATAGTTATAGTAGAAGTTACTGTGTTTGTTGAACTATTGAAAATATTGCTGGAAACACAGGGAGGGTGGACAGTTTAAGTAGTTGGATGTAAATAGTTATGTATGCATGCATGCATGTATGTATAAATGTATATAGATAAGATTCCGATACTTTCATGAGATATTATCAAATGTACAAAACATCTTAGGAAACTACAGAATGCCATTCTATTTGGAAGATATCAATAATGGAGAATAATTTGAAAAAGAAAACTTTGGCTATGGCATTTCGGAAAAGAAAAACAAGCCTTTCGGAGAATGGTGGTGAAGAGCAATATGGGTGGATTCTTCGAAAGACCTAAAAATTAAGACAAATTGGAGAGATTTGTTTAGTCTTTGGAAGGAGATGGCAAAAATATCAGATTTCTTTTAGAAAAACGTGAGTGTTGAATTGGGTGACGGAAATGACACTCTCTTTTGGGACAGTTGGCTTATGAATCATCCCTTGAAGACGTTGTTCCCTTCCATCTATAGCATTTCTAACGCAAAAAATAGCAAGGTTCAGCAGCTTTGGGAGCAGGGACCAAACATTACCATTCTCAACTGTTGAGAATGAGAAATAGAAATAGAATTGGGATCGAAAGTATGATCTTCATTCATGTTTACCACGTTTAAATAGGATACAAACTATCACCTAATACCTAAAAATAGGAAAAATATATAATTAACTAAATCTTGTAAATAAATAAAATATAAGTTAATCAAATCTAAATCTATCCTAAAATATACTACTAACCGATCCTAACTAATTATTAAAATATATTTCCAAATATCATATCTTAATACTCCCCTCAAGTTGGAGAGTGTAGGTCAATCACACCCAACTTGTCCTTTAAAAAATCAAACTGATGTCTTCCCAAAGCTTTAGTAAAAACATCTGCCTATTGCATTTTAGTCGAAACATAACACGGTTTGATGATTCCAGCTTGTAACTTTTCTCGGACTATATGACAATCTATTTCAATGTGTTTCGTACGTTTGTGAAAAATTGGATTGGCTGCTATATGTAATGCTGCTTGATTATCACAATATAATAATGCTGGTTCGGACTGTGGAACATTCAAGTCTTGAAGAATGTATCTTAACCAAGTTAACTCTAAACAAGTATTTTCCATAGCTCGATACTCAGCTTCTGCTGATGATCTGGACACATTAGTTTGTTTTTTAGACTTCCAAGAAATAATTGAATTTCCGAGGAAAATACAGAACCCAAAAATAGACTGTCTGGAAGTTCGACAGCCACCCCAATCAGAATCGCAATATGCTTGTAATCTTAAATTGTTTTCAGATGGTAGTAGGAGTCCTTGACCAGGAGTGCTTTTGATGTATCTCAGAACTCGAAGAGCTGCCTCCCAATGTGGTTTTTTTAGTTCATGCATAAGTTGGCTAAGCATACGAACTGAATAAGCTATGTCAGGCCTAGTGACGATCAAATATATTAATCTGCCAATCAACCGTCTGTATTTACTTGAATCATTCAACTTTTCTCCTTCAGTTAAAGAAAGTTTCAACTTTTGCTCCATAGGAAATTTGTCTGGACGTGCTCCTGTAAGACCTGTGTCTTGAAAGATGTCTAGAGCATACTTTCTTTGAGACATAAAAATTCCTTTTCTAGACCGAGAAAATTCAATGCCTAGAAAATATTTCAAATTTCCTAAATCTTTAATAAGAAATTTATGGAGTAAACTAGTCTCGAAATATTGAATTTCTTTGAGATCATTGCTTGTCAACAGAATATCATCAACATAGATTAGAACTACAGTGAAAGAAGTACCTTTACTTTGGGTAAATAAAGAGTAATCTGCTTTGGATTGAGTGTAGCCTGCATTTTGTATAGTTGTAGAAAATATGGAGAACCAATTGCGAGAAGCCTGTTTTAATCCATAAAGAGATTTATGGAGCCGACATACTATATTCTCCCCCTGTCGGCGAAGACCTAGTGGTAAAGACATATAGACTTCCTCGTCTAGATTACCATAGAGAAAGACATTTTGAAACATCCAACTGATGGGTGAACCATTTTCGAGCAGCAGCAACAGTGAGTAGGCAACAAAGTGTAGTAAGTTTCGCTGTAGGAGAAAATGTTTCTGTGTAATCAATACCTTCAACATGAGTGTATCCCTTTGCTACAAGTCGAGCTTTATAACGGTCAACAGAACCATCAGAGTTGTATTTAATTTTATACACCCAACTACAACCAATAACTTTATGACCAGGTGGTAGAGGAACGAGAGACCATGTATGATTACGTTCCAAAGCTGCAATTTCATCATTCATAGCCTGCTGCCATAATGGGTTGCCAACTGCCTCGTCGTAGGTTTTAGGTTCTGTCTGGGATGTAATAAGAGCTAAAAAAGCACGTTGAGTAGGAGAAAAACGAGAGAATGAAAGGTAATGATGAAGGGGATACCTGGTGCCAGTGTCGGGACTTGAGCTAGAGGTTAAATGATTGGCTCCAGAAGACATCTCATAATCCTTATGCCAAGTTGGAGGCTGTTTAGTACGAGTAGAACGTCGGAGTGGAGCTGATGTATCAGGTGGGATAGGATTAGAATTAATGGGTGAATCTGGAGAAGGTGGAGGAGACGACGAAGTAGTAGGTGAAGGGATAGGAGGTGAAGGAGGAATAAGAGGTGAAAAGGAATAGAAGGTGGAGGATGAATGTTTGAGTAGGATGGATCATGAAGTGGTACAACAGGAGTCGAAGGAGCTAATGTCAAAGTCTGTGAAGCGGATGAAAAAGGAAAGTCATCTTCACAAAATTTAACATCACGGCTAATAAAAAATTTGTGAGATTGTATGTCATACAACTTGTAATCTTTATGACCACAAGGATATCCTACGAAAACACAAGGAATTGCCCGAGGTTCAAATTTTTGCTTAGGATGTACTATAGTTGCATAACATTTACAACAAAAAACTTTAAGATGATGAAATGTAGGTGGTCAATTGTAGAGTGTTTCAAAGGGTGTCTTGTTAGATAACAATGGTGATGACGTTCTATTTATAAGATAAACCGCCGTTAAAATGCACTCTCCCCAAAAATTAAGTGGAACCTGTGATTGAAAAAGAAGAGACCTAGTTACATTTAGGATATGGCGATGCTTACGTTCTACGACTCCATTTAGTTGTGGAGTATAGACACAAGTGCTGAAATTCAATGCCACAAGAAGTAAAGAATGGTTGCAAAGATAGGAACTCAGTCCCATTGTCTGATTGGACTATCTTGATAGTAGTATGAAATTGAGTTTGAACGAATTTAACAAAGTTCATTAACAAATGATGTACTTCTGACTTATGTTGCATTAGAAAAACCCAGTACATCGAGTAAAATCATCAACAATAGTGAGAACTGCAGTGAAAGAAGTACCTTTACTCTTAAGTAAATAAAGAGTAATCTGCTTTGGATTGAGTGTAGCCTGCATTTTGTATAGTTGTAGAAAATATGGAGAACCAATTACGAGAGACCTGTTTTAATCCATAAAGAGATTTATGGAGCCGACATAAAGAGATTTAGTAAATAAAGGTACTTCTTTCACTGCAGTTCTAATCTATGTTGATGATATTCTGTTGACAGGCAATGATCTCAAAGAAATTCAATATCTCAAGACTAGTTTATTTCAGAAATTTTTTATCAAAGATTTAGAAAATTTGAAATATTTTCTAGGCATTGAATTTTCTCGGTCTAGAAAAGGAATTTTTATGTCTCAAAGAAAGTATGCTCTAGACATCTTTCAAGACACAGGTCTTACAGGAGCACGTCCAGACAAATTTCCTATGGAGCAAAATCTGAAACTTTCTTTAACTGAAGTAGAGAAGTTCAATGATCCAAGTAAATACAGACGGTTGATTGGCAGATTAATATATTTGACCGTCACTAGGATAGCTTATTCAGTTCGTATGCTTAGCCAACTTATGCATGAACCAAGAAAACCACATTGGGAGGCAGCTCTTCGAGTTCTGAGATACATCAAAGGAACTCCTGGTCAAGGACTCCTACTACCATCTGAAAACAATTTAAGATTACAAGCATATTGCGATTCTGATTGGGGTGGCTGTCAAACTTCTAGAATTATTTTTCTGTCGACACCGATCTTCTGTATGTCTCTTTCTATCACAAAACTTACAGTGAAACTTAAGGATTCAACACTCATTGATTGTATGACCACTTTTATTGCAATGTTCACACGATTTGTCCTTGGCGAATTTTGAATATGTTGTTTTCTTCTGCACTGCTGATGCAATCGCAATCGAGTTATTCTCAGTAGGTTCAGAAGTTACCTGACGCTGCATCTCTTGTACAAGTAATGAATAGGCTTGCCTCACATTAGGTAATGGAGACATCATCAATATGTTAGATCTTCACCGTTTTATAAGACTCATTGAGCCCCATGAGCAATTGCATCAACTTGTCTTCTTCGCGTTGATCAATATGTATTTGACGTTGATTACAGGTAAATGGTGTGCGGTACGCTTCCAGTTCATCCCAAAGTGCTTTGAGCTTGGTGAAATATGTTGACAGTGCCATGGTTCCTTGTGACATCGTTGCTATCGAGTTTTGTATTTAAAAAATTGTTAGAGCATTCTTTTGTGAGAACTGATCGTGAAGATCAACTCACACTTGATGAGCTGTCTTGGCGTGAATAATGCCTTTAGCGATATCTGGTTCAACGGTCACGGCGTGGGAGCAAGTCAAAATAGATAGAAAAACTCACATTATCAAGATATTATCATATTGTTGCACTGATTCCAGAGTTCAAATTCGGTTGAATTTGCATCTTGGGACGGCTCTTCAATTGTGCCATCAATGAAGCCAATTTTCTTCTTGGCAATAAGAGCATGCATAACTGATTTACTCCAGGATTGGTAATTTGCTCCATTTAATTTGATTGGAACAGGTGAATATGCTGACTGATAAAAGTGATAAATATAATAAGGATGTGTTAAATCAACATCCGAAATTTTGAAGCTGGATTTGGCTGATTCCGCCATAAAGGAAATTTTGATATTTAAGAACACCAAGATTGGTGCTCTGATACCATGCTGAGAATGAGAAATAGAATTAGAAACTATCACCTAATACCTAAAAATAGGAAAAATATATAATTAACTAAATCTTGTAAATAAATAAAATATACCGTTAATCAAATCTAAATCTAACCTAAAATATACTACTGATTCTAAAGATCTCAAATATACTTCTACCTAATTATTAATAGCAACCTTGCTGGAAATTTGGAGGCCCTCTTCTCTTGATAGACATGGGCTTCCCTCGACAATACAAGAAACACAGTACCCTCCTGCACATTTCTTCAAAGATCTGCATGCTGTCCTGTATTTGGATTGATAATTGTTTATTATACAATCTGGGGGAATTTATGAACAGCATTATGTATGGTAGCTGAATGCTAAAGCTGGATGATCTGAAAGTCTGAAAAAAAAAAAAATCAAAATCAAAATAGTCAGATGGTTTTCTTTGAGAAAAGTAATTTTTTAATTTGATATGCTCCAGTCATGTGTGTAATAGTCCCAATTGTCTTTACGCAACTGTACCAATTAATGCTGAGTTTTCCAGGACGATTAGTAAATTACTAGTGCATTGTTAGTCACTCTAGATGAAGGATTAGCAATTGCTGTTCTTACCGTTTGTTGGTTCATATATTTCTCAATACAACAGTTTCTTACATGGAAAACTACTTCACCGTTCTTCTGACTTGGCAGGAGGCTGCAACTTATTCACGTACCTGGAGAGGTCATGCACAAAATCTTCTCGGCTATGCATGTTCTATCTACTGTGTGTATAAAATGATTAAGGTTTGTTAATCAGCTTTTTTTTATTACCGTCTTTTGTCAGTAAAAATGATTGGTTCTTGTGTTCAATAATTTATTATGAATTTTGGCATGATAATATTTGACAATAGATATTTAAAGCCACATTCGTGGGCTTTATAATAAATTGATGTGACAAAGAAATTGATTCGACGGAATTTCTAGATTAAATCTTTCATTAAATTCCTTCTTAGTTATTAGGAACAAATACCATTTCATTTGATTTTCTGGAATAAAATATAAAAAGAATGTCCTTTCAGTAGTTAATTACAAAGAACATGTCCAATGTGACATGAAGGGAGTTAAACTGTAATTAGAAAATGGAAAAGACGTTTTACTTCAGATAAAGCTCACAAGGAAGTAGATTCAATAAATGTATAGATGCTTTGGTGCTCATCCGAGGATATTATTGCATTTCTTTCCAACCATAAGTTCCAAAAAAAGAAAAAAAAAAAAAACTAACAAAATTTTGCTAGAGTCTTCTCCTTGAATGGGTAACCCTTTAGGGAGAGGGAGAGAAGAGTGATGATATCCCCTGGTCTTGTTATGTACCATCCAAAAGATTCTAGTAGAATGGTGCAGAAGGTTGAGGCAAAGTGGCAATTGCTGAATAAATGGATCTGTGTCTCTTGGTTTTTCATGCAAAGGTGGCAGCAACGGGGAGAGAGAGATAGCCTCGGGGACCTCTTGTGAAGTTTGTCATATGTTGATGCAAGAGTAGCTAGGTTCCCAAATAAAGAATTTGACCTTGTCATTAGTTAATGACCATGTTAGTTATTTCCATTTTTCTTTCTTCTCCAGCAACCATGATTGATCTTATGATTTTTTATTTCCCACATATTTAATGCTTCTAGCTTGTGACAGAAAACTATCAACCAGGAGGTTACAGTTCTTACTAATTAATCCTCAAGCCAATAGTAAAATGGAAAAGAATAGGAAGTACTGTTCATTCCCTAAATCACACTGTACTATAATTCTTGTTTTTAGAAATAAGAATAACTTTACATACACTATATAATTTTACTATAAAGTTTTGTATCATTTAAACTTGATCATTTTAATCTTGATCTTTAATAATATCATAACTTATCTATTGTTTCCTAGGAGTAATCTTAATGACTCCAAGTTGTTTCCTTCTCAAATTCTAGTATAAACGTATTGACACAAGATATCTGATTCATCTGATTTTTTTTTTCTTTTTTCCTGTTTCTGCAGTCTTTGCAAAGTGTTGTTTTCAAGGAGGTATTGTTATAATTCTCTATTATTGATTTTATTAATTCAAATCATTTTGTAGATGTAGATTCCCTTAAGACTATTACGTTCTTATAACCATGTTTTGTTCAATTCATATTCTTCCCACTTGATGTATTCCATGTTTTATCATTATTCAAATATATAGGCTGGCTCAGTTGATCCTGTGACAATGACGATTAGCATATTCTTCCAATACTTTGACATCGGGATCAATGCTGCATTATTGTCTCAGGTAGTCTTTTACGGTGCTAATTTTATTTCACCACCGTGTATGTAGCTACACTCACCTGATTTAATGTATTGCTCTAGCCATATTGGAAATAATCAACTTTTTTATCAAGATGTCAACATTCAGTAGTTCATAATGTTTGTTCAAATTTCAAATATTATCATTGGCAGAACCCAAGCTTCTATCACTGACAATCTTAATGAGGAAATCATAGGGTATTCAATTCTTTTATTCATCCACAGATTCAAATTGCAGATCATTCTTGTAATACACCTTTTGGTGGTGGGAGTCTACTATCCCTCTTCTTATTTCACTCTTCAATGAAATTCTCTCTCTTCTCAAAAAATTAATCAGATTTAATAATGATCAAACAGAACTGTTAGGGGAAGATGGAGCATGCTCTGAATATATGATCGACCATTTAATTCATATTTCACAATCTTTCTGTTTGTGGCTTCTGTTAATCCTTTTCTGACTGCCCTGCATTTCTTGGAATTTATGGTCATGGGACAAGCCAGACAGATCGTTAGGCATATAAATAATGCAAATTTATTTTAATGAACTTTTCGTTTGTGGGTCTTTTTTTTTTTTTTTTTTTCCGTAAAAAAGAAAAAAAAAATTGTGGTTTCTGTTGACCTGTCTTTTCTGACATTTCTTTTTATTTCTTCTGTAGTATATATCCCTGCTATTCATTGGCATGTTGGTCGTAATATCTGTACGAGGTTTCTTGACCAATCTAATGAAGGTATGATCTTTGACCTTCATTTTAATTGCTTGTTTTTAGTGATATTTAGGCTGCACGTTTTCCTTGGTGTTTTTTTTTTTTTTTATGACGATAATGGAAAATAACTGAACGGATGTTCCAAAGTGACCAAGTATCCCCATTTTGTTGCTACTTCCTTATTTTGCAAAAGGAACATATATTGTAAAAGTAATTAAGTTTAGTTCTGAAGCATGAGGCCATTTTCTCTTGCAAGTTGTCCACATGATTGTGATATTCATGAATCATATAATTTGGATCCCAGTGTATAATCTTTTTCCTTTCGAGGTGTGTCTGTCCAAGTGTGACCAAGCACAACCATGAGCTGCTTTTCTTTTTTATTACGGTGAAAATAATGCAATTATTTGGGCATTTATAGTTTCTACTTGTTATCTTTTTCTCTTATTGTTTGAAATAATAGCTTGTTCCAATACCTTGAAGCCTAAATATATACAATATTCATTTTACGTTTTTTTTTTTCCTGGCGTAGTTCTTTTTTGCAGTTTCTAGAGTCGGGAGTGGATCTTCGAGCAATGTTGTTCTTTTTCTCTCTGAAATTATGGGAATGTATTTTGTCTCCTCTATCCTTTTGATAAGAAAAAGCCTGGCAACAGAGTACAGGTATTTTTTTTTTATAGGAAACATAAATTTTCATTGATAAGATGAAATTACAAAAGGGGACCCTATCCAATGGACCACAAACTTCTCCAGTTGGTGGTCATGAGATTAGATAGACAATAATTACAATAAGTATTTATGATTTTTCTTGGAGTTAGAGGGCTTCAAACCATCTCTTGATGATCTCAGGGAAAAAAAAAAAAAAAAAAAAAA
>NW_019272025.1:1945880-2003774 GCF_002738345.1 Cucurbita maxima | reverse complement strand
TCAGGGAAAAAAAAAAAAAAAAAAAAAAAGGAAGTAACTAATCACCTTGTTTTATTTATTAATGCTAATTGGAGACTTTTTTTGTAATCTATTTGACTTGCAAAATTTTAAATTCCCCCCCATTTTTTTTAAAACTTTTTCTCCCTCTAACAGTAAGTACGCTTCTTCTTCAATTTTTGAAACAATAAATAATGCCCATCTTTGAATGTTTGTTGCTGTATAATTTTAATGAATAGCCGGTTATTTATTGATCTATTACTAATAGGCTTTCTTCTTTGCCAATGTTCGTATCCCCTCAGATTGATCATAACAGATGTACTAGGTGGAGATATTCAGTTTGACTTTTATCACAGATGGTTTGATGCGATCTTCGTGGCCAGCGCGTTTCTTTCTTTACTTTTGTTATCTGCACATTATACATCACGGCAAGCTGACAAACACCCAATAGATTAACCCAAATAAGGTATGTACATGAAAGTTCCTTGTTTAATTATTTTGCCACTTTCATGCATCAATTTTAATTGATTGATGAACAGATAGGCTTAAGGAATTTTCTTTAAAATATAATGTAGTTCTGATGGCTCCACTTCTAGGATCACTTATTATATTATACCTCTAGCTATGTGACTCAGCAGCTCAACCACGCCTAGCATGATTCATGAACGCAAATGCAAAAATCATTATTGCTTAAAAGAGTAATCTAATTTGTACTTACTATCCAGAGAATCATTGTCAATGTCTTCGTAGTATTCTATTTTGAAATCCTAATAATAAGTCAGGTCTTCTGTAAATGTTCTGTGATTAGTATGTTAATACCATAATGTCTGGTTCAATTAAGGAATGTTGTATTTTAAGCTTTTCAATGTAATAATAACTAATACTATTAGGAACCAGAACCATATAAGTACAAATCTGCCGTGTATTTAAAAAAGTTGTATTTTAACCATAACTAATACTATTCATTCTGTAATGAGCAGTGCTTTGTGTGTGCCATATGGTTGATGTCAAAGTATTAGTTACTTAAAGAACTATCATTTAAAGGATTACATCTTTCCAACCCGATGCAGGTCGAGATTACCGAGTAGCTTGGAGAACACAATTGAAGGCTATGGAACACCTCGAGATTGGACTATATCAGTTAGGCTGGTTTCTGGCCTTGTCTGGATGCATTGAGTGCAGTAATAACGAAGAACATCGGCATTGTGATCTTGGGATGGATGAATTCTTTTGTGTTCAACCTCATGTACAGAAAAATGTCTTACTGACTGACGGTATCGAACTTTTTTCATCTGTAGTAGGTCAGTATTTGATTTTATTGGTTATGTTTCTATATATCATTTTCTCAAATTATGTCAAGCAGTGAAATGATGAGTTTATTATATCTGTGCTTAGTATTTTTTGAGCTGTGATGATCTGTAATGATCTGTAATGATCTGTAATGGGATAGCTCTTTTCATAGAAAGGTCTAGCAACTCTTGGGTGTGTTCTGTTCTCCATAACTCCTTTGAGATTAAGCTCCAGATGTTCTGATGCTTCACTCTATTTCAATCTGTTATAAAGAACTTAGGAGGAAGCTAGGTATCTAGGCCATTAAGAGAAAGATTGGCATGCTCTGTTAAAACGGGATACCTTGAAGCTATTTGCATGCTTCATTTGGTGGTAGTATTTTGTATGCAAATTATTCCATGAAAGTCCTATTTTGTGCTTGGAGATTCTTTGAAGAACTTTGATGGTAATTCTATGATATGAAGTACAATTAGGTAGGTTCGTTCCATTTCTGTCCATGGAAAACCAATTTTAGAACTTTGAAAAGTGTTGTTACATTTATATAGTTTTTGATATTGGCATCGATGATACACACAAGCTAGTTGATTTGACACAGTGCGATAGAGACGATTAAACAAAATAAAGTGATGTGTTTTAAAGTGAGGTTTTTTTTGTATCTATATTACTTTGGATTAGAGTGCGATGTTGGATGCTGAAAGTCCTACATCGGCTAACTTAGGGAATGATCATGGATTTATAATTAAATAATACTCTCTTCATTAGTGTGAGGCCTCTTGGGGAAGCCCAAAGCAAAAGCAAAACTATGAGAGTTTGTGCTGAAAGTGGACAATATCATACCATTGTGGAGAGTCGTGTTCGTTTAACATGGTATCAGAGCTATGCCCTAAACTTGGTCGTGCCAATAGATTGGTAAATCCTCTAATGTCGAACAAAAGACTCCAAAAGAAAATGAGTCGGGCCTTGATTGAGGAGAGGCATACTTTATTTGAGGGGAAGTGTTGGATGATGAAAGTCCCACATCCGCTAATTTAGGGAATGATCATGAATTTATAATCAAAGAATACTCTCTCCATTGGTGTGAGGCATCTTGGAGAAACCTAAAGTAAAATCACGAGAGCTTATCCACAAAGTGGACAATATCATACCATTGTGGAAAGTCGTGTTCGTCTAACATGTGAGACTTTTTTCAGTTAAGTTATGGAATCTTATTCAGAGAGGAGAAAGGCAACCGAGCAAGAGACCATTATTACTCTTTATTTTATTTTTTTTATTTTATAACGAGATCATAATTCCCGATTTAAGATTAAAAAGAAAAGCCTGGACTTTTTTCCTCCATAAATATTTATGAGTTCCTATTATATTATAATTTTAGAACCTTTTTTGAATAAAAATAAATAAATTGATATTTTAATTTCGAAAAATGTTTTTAAAAAATTATATGTAAATTTTCATCTATAATGAAACATATTGAAATTTTTTAAAAATGTATTCTAAATTCACTCACCATATTATAAAAATAATAATAATAAAATAATAAATTTTGAGGTGTTTGAAGAAATTGGTTGGCAGCTTGAGGTGCAGCTTACAACCCATTATGGAAGAAACCATTTAATTTAATTTAATTTAATGTTCCCATTTTTCTCTCATCTACACACAATTATTTTGCTTTCATTTATTCTCAATTTCACATTATTTGGTCATCGCCCTAAAAACCCATTTCATAATTATTACTTTATTCACTCTAATCTTTCCCAAATTTCGAGCCAGCGTTGATACGGGTATAACTAAATAGTGATCGACATATGTTTTTATTCGAGATCAGAAATTCAAACTGTTGCACTTACGTTTGTTGTACGAAAAAGAAACAAAATACACTTTTAGTCCTTGAGTCTTCGATTGAGTCTCGTTTTGATATGAAAATATTCGAAATTTATGATTTCAGTCGAAGTTTGAAAAAATATGTTTTTTTAGTCTTTGTCGTCAATTTTCTATTACTAATTCTATCAACGTAAGCCCAATAAAAAAAAAAAGATGAAAATGTTCAAGATCAAAAAACTGACACAAAAAACCCACATGCCAAAACCGACAAAAAAAAAAAAAAAACCCACATGTCACAAAAATACCGCTAACGATGATAAGAAAAGCACACAACTCGAGCAAGGCAAGAACATAAATCAAATAGAACACTCCCAAGCTAAGGTAGCAATGACAAAAGGTTAGAAAGCTCAACAATGTGAACCGTGACATAGATAGTTCAAGCTAGATGTCACATACAATGATAAGGACAGTGTCGATTACTAACACGGTTGTTCCAATCTAACTTGTAGTCTTTGGCAAATCCTTAAGAAATGAGTTTGTCTAACTAATCATAACACACCATATAAGTACTATTGCAACAACACTAACTGCAACTGTACGAGTAAGACCTTAAAATAGCGAAACTAAATACAAAAATCCAATTCTGTTGGCTTACCGTGAATATTAACACATGGGTTAGGACTGCAACGTTTGTCTCTATTTTTATAAATAGCGGGTCGTGGTTTTTCTTCGATTTTAGAGTTTCCACGTTTAATGTCTATTCTTCTATTTATTATTGTCGTAATAGTATAAATTTATTTCTCTTTCAATACCTACTTGAATGTAATATTACTTCAAGTACTGGCCACCGAAAAACACACTCAATATAGTCAAAGCTCGACCACCAAACCCTATCTACCTATACAAATAGGCATTAAGTGAATATCATCGTAAATCTTACCAAGATCAATTAAACAATCAGAATAACGTCACCTCCAAGAACCAACTATAAAAAGTTCATCGAACTATCTATATCATAAACTGTCGACTATATCTTTGAAGGACGGGAGGGGACCTTAGGAGGCCAAGAATAGAGCAAAACAAAGCAACCACCATTACAAGTTGATATCACTAACTTAGAGAAACTTTGTCATAGATACTCAAAATAGGCATCTACCTCCATGATAATATGCCCATTACCATCACCCTATATCTTTATATCTTATGCCCACTATCCCCTACAATTTTTATTAATTTATTAAAAATACCGAGACTAAAATAAAATGAAATCTAAATTAAGGGACCAAAATGATATTAGTATAATCAAAACACGCTCGTAAAATATATATAAATTTGATATTATATGCAAATAATCTTCTAAATTATATATTTGTATTTACTTCCTAACAAGTTTTATGAAAATAAAAAATATACGGGATCAAACCGTCTTCTTTAGTTGAAAATTTAAGTACTAATACATGATATCGTGCATGCAAGTATACACTAATACAAGCAACAACACTAGACCCGAACCAGTTCTTTGTTGCATTAGATTTTTTGAAATAAAATTTAAGAAGAAGGTATGCGTTCACTGTATTAACTAAAGGGAAGTTAAGGCCCGAGTCTAGTATCTTCAGTCTTGTTTCTCCCATAATTTAGCTCCACG
Organism: Cucurbita maxima; assembly: GCF_002738345.1. NCBI lineage: Eukaryota > Viridiplantae > Streptophyta > Magnoliopsida > Cucurbitales > Cucurbitaceae > Cucurbita > Cucurbita maxima. The sequence continues at coordinate 1,999,024 of NW_019272025.1, read as the reverse complement.
TGAATGTTGATTTATTTTTGAACTAAGCGTAGATGTCCTACATACCCTAAGTCTCTCGAGAAATATGTAAAGTATAATAGACTCACATCGAGCTTTTGAGAGGTCGTTTTGGTTCTAAATCATCTTACAAATGTGTCATCTTTATAGTAAGAGGAAAATAGAGCAAAAGAGATTCCCGTAATAGTAGCTAGAGAAATGGGAACAACTTATGATGAGCAAAAAAAAAAGGAATTCTCTAAATATTGAAAATAAACCGAAAACACGTTTAAGGTAAACAAAGTATGAATGGCTTACTAATTAAGAAAGATACACGATAAGATTTAAAATAAGCCACGCCTAAAAAAAAAATAATTTAGTCACTCATATTGTGAAATGAAAACGACTACGTAACCGAAGAAATGAAACTTAAATAGATCGACATAAAATGGAATGACTCTGCATTTCTGCTCATCATCTAACTGAAATCCACAATCATCTGTTTCATCCGCTCCGTTTTCACGTCGTGTTATCCAGCTACGACGATGTCCTTTTATCGTATTCCACTTCTTGTTTTTCGGAGTCCCAACTTTTTGGATTTATAATGCATTCACTACCATGCGATTGAATTAGACAATTAGTTAAGAGTGCTCGTGGATTAGATTGAGTCGGGTTGAGACATGTTTTCTAGACCCAACTCAATTATTTAGGTCGTAAATTTTTTTCAATTCAAATAATTTTTATTAAATAATGATCCAAATCCTAGAATAAATGGTTTGTGTTGAATTGGTTTGAGTTATTTATTTAAATTTTTATTTATAATAAAAAATAAAATATTAGCTTATAAAATATCTATTTATTTATTTTCAAACAATAATTTAAATATATATTTTAAAAAACTACCTTCCAAATAAATCAAATTTATTCTTAATAAGAAAAAAATATATTTTTTAAAGACGGTTCGATTCAACCGTTTTAAAATATCCATGAACCAACCTAACTCATAAAATTTTTATTTATTTGAACCCAACCCAACCCAACCCAATACAGACTGAGTTGGGTTGATCAAATTTTTTGAGTTATTGGGTTTTTTGAACACTCTACATATAGTGATGGGTCCGGTCTCTACTATTCTTTGGGGCTTCAAATCCAAAATTTATAAAATTTATATTTAATTTGTTAAAAAATTAATACTAATTATTATGTTGAAATAAATATGTGCATTAGATAAAATATACAAATAAGATTAGAGTATATTAAATAAATTATTAACATAATAAAATAAATTTATATTAATTTTCATTTTATTTAAAAGATATATTAGCATATTATTTTAAAAAAAAACATTTTAATTAAGAGGAGAAAATTAAAATAATTAGAAATCAATAATCTATTTAAAGAAAACAAAAATCCAATCATTTATGACTTACACTATTATATTGGTATCCTTAAAAAGTCTAATTTCCATTAATTTCAATTTCTTATAGAAATTATCTTTCCCTTTCTTCACCAAAAAGGGGAAGAAACTACAATTACTTGGCTGTCACGTTTTAGTCTGTCAATTACAAAACGGGGATAACACGTGTCAATCTCTCATTGATCCAAAACACGCGGAATAAACCTCTGGTGAAAAAATGTGAGCCAAGCAATCTGGGCCCCCCACCGGCGCATGATAGTCCGATGCTCCACATGCCAATCACGTGCCGTTATTTCCAACCCCCTCCACACGTGTTTGTTCCTCCCACGTGCAACAACCCTTTAAAAAAAGAATTATTTAAATATTTATTATACAATTCAGAAGCGATAAAAATGTGGTGTCTTTTCAAATATATTACCAAAAAAAAAAAAAAAAAAAAAAACCTAAATATTTGCCGTTTATTTAAAAATTTTGAAGATAAAAAAAATATATTTAATTACATATTGAAATTAAATTATTTATGAATATTTTTTAAATTTTAAAATCGTGAATTTTTGTAATTTATTGGAAGTTTTATATTTTTGTTGTAGATTTAAAATGCAATATATTTATATATTTTTAAAAAATAAATATGATTATTAAAATATATATGGAGAAAAAATGAATGAAAATTGGAAGGAATAAATGGGCGATGGCATTTGGCAAAGAGTATTTAAAATAACTTTTATGTATTCATAAATGCAGAAATTTATAAGGGCCTCCAAATTGAATGCCTTTCCCTCATTTACTTTCTTTGTTTTTCTCGGGAAAATCTAGGAGAGAAAATTCGAGGAACAGAGAGGCGAAGAAGATAGAGAGAGAGAGAGAGAGAGAGAAAGAGCTACAGTTCGATTGGATTTTCTGGAACTTTGGAGGAAAATTATAGAGGAGAATTAAATTAAAATTACTGGGGGTGAGGAGTTTTTTTCGTTTCGCTATATATTGTTTATTTTAATCTTCTCTTTGGTTTTACTAATACTTACCTGATTTTCGAGCTTGTTCTCTCTCTCTCTCTCTATCTTTCTGTCTCTCATCTGGGTTCTTAATCTGGTGTAATTTGTAGGCTTACCATTTATATTTTTGTGTAATTTTGCTTAAACCTAGTCCAGAATTTCTTCAATTAGCGGACTGAAGGAGGAGAGTGGCTTGTTTGGCTGTGATTGGTGATGGGGTTTGTTGTAATCGGCTGCTAAGGGAACGGGTTATTCGGGAGTGTGGCCGATCGTGTCGGTGATGGCGGCGAGGAGGGAACGGGTTGTGGACGGACTTTATGATGATGCGGAGGCGGTTTCCGAGTCCAAGGCATGCAATAGCTTTCAATTTAGGGTTCTTTTTTATATTTTTTGATTTGGGTTCTTTTGATTCTGGGTTCTTTTTGGGTGTTCGATTGATTTTTTTTGGGGTTTCTCTTATTTGGAACGGATTGGTTGCTTGCTTTCTTCCATTTTTACGACAATTTTTCTGTCTGTGGTTGCTGTGGGATTGGTTTGTTTTGTGTTTTCAGAATTAGGGTTCTTTTTTGCGAACGGGATGTTTCTCCCTTTGTTTTTTTTGGGATTGTAAGTCTCTATGTTCGCTGGAGATTTTGCAGTCGTTGTGTGTAATTCTTTTTGCTGTTGCTTTTAAGAGATGGTATTGCTTGTTCTTACTGGTGTTTGGCAATAGTGTCGATGTAAGATTCTTTATGCTGTGAGTTTTTGGTTTTCTTCTGAATGTTGGATGATTATTAATGCCGTTTCTGCTTTTCCTTTTAGATCACACCAGTTCTAAGAGGGAGTTATCGTACACAAGGGCCTATTGATGAGACTGACGATGACATTCAGGGGAATATGGTGAGATAACATGGTGGTTTGGGATTTATGGTTCTTAAGTAAGATATATTTTTGTTTTCTTGCGTAGATCTTAGTCTCTAACACCATAGTAATAATTGGATGTTCACATTTTGGGTATCTGAAGTCAATTTTATAGCTTAGCTACTAAGTTCATGTTTCGATATATAATTCATTGGTATACTGAATTTATGCGATTTGTTGTATCGATTTCATTTCCCATTCTAGCAGTTATGTGAATGGATGATGGCTGTGTATTTGTTTATATTGGCAATTGCTAGAAAAGAAAGGAAAAGATTTCATTCTCTATTGCTAATCTTACTTCATCTTTTTAGGTATCACCTCAGTCAAGTAAAAATTTTACCAACTGCTCCATGAATCAAACAGTTCATATGAGAGGCGAGTCTGGAACTTGTAACGTGTGCTCTGCTCCTTGTTCATCTTGTATGCATCTTAAGCGAGCTCATACAGTTTCAAAAACTGAAGAATTTTCTGATGAAACCAGTCATGTAAATGTTACTAGTCAGTATTCTGCTAATGATGCTGATGCTATATCCTCCGTAAAGAATAGAGCATGTGAAAGTTCACTACATGACAATAGTGAGACAAGTAATCTACTTAGCGTTAACTCTAGTCACGATTCCTTTTCTGAAAATGCTGATAGTATGGCAACAATAAGGTCATCTGATGCGGCGAATTTTTCAGTAGACATTGACATGCGTAAAAATTTATGTAGTGGAATAGTTTCAGAGGGACATATTGCTACTGAGTCATCCAAGTCATCCATACAAACCATTTCAGAGAAGCATGAGAGTATCAAGGGTGTAGAGGGCCATGATGACAGCATTTCATGCATTAGTGGTTCTATTAATGAAAATATTGCAACTGTTATCATGGACAACAAAAATTTATCATGTGGCTCTGCTTCAGTGGGTAGTTTATGTCGAGAAGGATCTGATAAGGTAGTATTTTCCTCCAAGTTAGTTTTTTCAGAGACTCCTGCTTCTAAAGAGGTTCATAACAGCTCAAAGGAAGCACATACTCTGCACTCTCTTTGTCCAAGTGATGAGCCATTATCTGGAACGGGTTTTGAACAGAACCCACCTGCTTGTGTGAAGGGAGAGCCATTAGAATCATCTTCAGTACACAATGACACTTTGACTAGGGAAGTAGTTAATGCTCCACCTCCTGGGGAGAAATCTGTTACCAATACATGCAACAAAATTGGTGACGATTTCAAGATTTCTTCACAAAATTTACTGAAGTCAGAAGAAGAGATCCATGTTGATAAAAGTGAGCCACCTGATGGAGATGTGAAAAATCAGCATGAAGACGATCAAGATGAAAATTCCAAGAACTTGTCTGGGTCATTTGATGTGAAGGAGCCCCATTTGCAATCTGCATCTGGATCTGAGAGCGATGAATCGGATATTGTGGAGCATGATGTGAGTTGGATTGAAATTCTTTATATTTAAGTTGTCCCTTTTACTATCTCTTTGGTTGGTTGGTTCATCTCGCAATGTTTGGGACAGTTGGTTATTTATTTTTTCATGTAGTAATGGTCCATAGGGTTATATATATGGGAGGAGATTGGATGGGATTTTTGATTAAGTCCTCTAAGTTGAAAAACATGAAGAAAATTGATATTGTATTGTCTCTAATTGTGTTAAGTAGTTTAGTAGTAATGCTCCATAGGGTTATATATATGGGAGTTGATAGGATGGGATTTTGGATTATGTCCTCTAGGTTGAAAATCACGAAGAAAGTTGATATTGTATTGTCTCTGATTAATTGTGTTAAGTAGTTTCCATCTGAATTACCATTCCTTTTTGTTTGATTTTTCTCTGGTTCTTGCTTTGAAGGTTAATTGGTGACCCCATATAAGTAAAATTCAATGGCTTTTGTGTCTTAGTTGATGTCATGATGCGACCATGCCCATAACTTATTAAGTTAGATTTGTACAGGGAAAGGCTGCTGCTTGTGCTGGTGCTTTTGGAGAACTCTCTTTCTCTTTCTCATTGTTTCTCATCATTATTTTTTGTATCATCGAGAAATTTGGTTTAGTTTCTTTTATTCTCAATTCACTCTGGGCGTTCTCTTACTTCCATTGGGAAACAGGTCAAAGTCTGTGATATTTGTGGCGATGCTGGTCGTGAGGATTTGCTTGCTATATGTAGTAGGTGCACTGATGGTGCAGAACACACGTAAGGAGGTTCCCTTGTTATTTAAATGGCATACTTTTGTATTTGTAATTGCTATTCTTGAAAAACCAAGTACCACGTGTTCTAAAAATTTTTTTTATAACAGCTATTGCATGCGAGAGATGCTTGATGAAGTCCCTGAAGGTGACTGGCTGTGTGAGGAATGCAAATCAGCGGAAGAAAATGAAAACCAGAAGCAAGGTGACGTTGAATTCATGTTTATACAACTGTAATAACTAAGAAGAAAGGGGAAGATAGAGTTTTCACTTGTTTTAAGAGTATATTATGACATCATCGTGCAATTAATTTTCAGATGTTGAAGGGAAAGGTTGCATTTCCAATAAAAAAAAAGATGAAGGGAGAAGGTCAAATATCATTAGTCCAAGTACCCATGTTTCTGGTAAGAGAAATGCTGAAAATTAGAAGTCATTTTAAGAATATTATTGATAGCAACTTTAATTTTATTGCCACACTGAATGCTTCAGATGCTGAGGGAAAAAGAGTAAGCAGAGACTGCTCAAGTATGAGAAATTTTGGCAAGAAGAATGTGGAAAATCTTGATGTTTCTGTAGCTGCAAGAAGACAGGTCCTTGAAAATAACAAAGGCTCAACAAAAGCATCCAGCCCTGGCAGGAGTATTGGACTATCCCGTGATTCTTCATCAAAGAGCTTAGATAAAGGGAAGTTGATGTTTTCTCAACAGAAGTGTTTGGGTGATCAAGGCAGTAATGATGGTTCAGAAATGGCACGCTCACCATCTGTTAGTTCAAGACTTCAGACACTCAAGGGTAGATAAACAGCCCTATATGGACTTTTTTTATTCCTTAATTTTCTTCTCGTCGTGTTTATGCTAATTGTTTATTGTTTATGCATTTGCCTATTACTTTCAACATACAGGTACTCTTTTAAAGTCTAATTCATTCAGCATCTTAAATTCCAAACCCAAGGTCAAACTTGTAGATGAGTTTATACCTCAAAAGCTGAGGGGGACTAGAGAAAATACCTCCCTTGAAGTCAAGGATGGGCCTTCCAGAGCTTTAGGAAAATCCCAATCATTCAAAACTTCAAATTCTGGCCGTGCAAGCATGAGTGAAGCAAGAGTTAAAATGCTACCATCTAAGTTTCCTCATGTCCAGGATCCAAAAGGTGTAAAACAAGGGAAGGACAGGAACATTTTAGATAGGAAAAATCCATCGAAAGTAACAAGTTCTGCAGTTTCAACATCTAAGGTTGATCAAAAGCATTCATTGCGTGGTGAAACCAATTTGGTATCATCTCCAAGCAACAATCGAGATCAAAAAGTTATACAATCTGATGGAATCTCAAGTACTCACCCCAAATTGAGAAGCAGTCTAGTTCACAAGGGTGTAGATAATCCACTCAGTCCAGGTATGCCGTTTCTGATGGCTGGATAGAGTTGATAGCATATTTGCTTCTTTGTGCATGATTCTCTTATTCACTAATTTCAGAGTTTTGTAAGTTCTATATGCCTGTTGTTTGTTGATGCTAAGGCCTAGTTAATATTTTCATTTGTTTTTTCAGTTAGAGCTTTATCCTCCAATGGACTATGCAGTTCTTCTACTGAACAAAAGATAAATCATGTTAGCCCCAGGGAAGAACCATTATCCAGTTCTTTAACTGTTGAGAGGCCATCTTATAATGATACTGGAAGGTCCCGGGAAATGACAGGACAAGATGAGAAAAATAGGGAGAGTTCTGCAAATCTATCGAAGCTTGCCGTTGCTACTAGTCCAAGAAGTGGTAGCTGTCTGAAATGTAAAGGAACTGAACATGCTACAGATTCTTGTACTATTGGTAGTCCTTATGGTGCCGATAGCAGTATAATTAGCTCTAGAGAGGAGACGTGTGAGGAGAACAAGTTGAAAGCCGCAATTCAAGCAGCATTGCTTAGAAGGCCTGAAATATGCAAAAAGAGAAAATTTAGTGAACAATCTGACGAGGTTTCCTCATCAAGCACAGTCTCAAATAGTGATATCGTGCATCTAGATCAATTTTCATTTTCAAACAAGTTAAAAAATGAGCTTTCATCTGAAAGGGCATATGAAGGGAAGACAATTATCAGTAGTTCTGCTACTAACTTTCACAAGCAACCAGCTGCAAGTAGTTCAAAACCACATGTCATGCCGAATCTCGATGCTCCTGTTCCTTCAAATTTTGAGGATACAGATTCAACTGCCATTCCTGTTGAAAAGGTTAGGATGAAAGATTTGTTTGGTCTTAGTGCAACAACCTCGCTTCTCCTGAAGATGTCAGTGATTCCGGAGTATGAATATATATGGCAGTAAGATTCTTATTTGAGTAATTTCATTGATTTCTGTTAGTTTATTTCATGTTTCTTTTTTCTTAAAAAAATTATAATATGATATATTTTATCATCCATTAACAATCATTAAAAATACCTTTGTTGTTTCTTGAAGGGGTGGTTTTGAGTTGCATAGAGGCGGAAAACTTCCAGATTTCTGTGATGGAATTCAGGCTCATCTGTCAACTTGTGCGTCACCCAAAGTTGTTGAAGTGGCAAACAGACTTCCACAAATTATTTCTTTGGAGGAAGTACCTCGCTTGAGCACATGGCCATCCCAGTTCCATGACTGTGGTGTTAAAGAAGACAATATCGCTCTTTACTTTTTTGCAAAAGATATTCACAGGTGCCACTTTCAGCAATTTTCCATCCTCTTTAATCCTTTCTTCGGCTTTCATGCCAGTCTGATATTCTCCTGTAAAACTGTATTTCTTGCAATTCAGTTATGAGAGAAACTACAAAAGCTTATTTGATCATATGATCAAGAATGATTTAGCACTCAAAGGCAACCTTGGTGGTGTCGAGCTCTTGATATTCTCTTCAAATCAGCTCCCTGAAAATTCACAACGTAAGATTTTTTTTTTTAATTCTTATCATTTCAATTGTGTGGTTATTTATCAAATAGGTCTTTGAAATTGTCAGATTGTCACCAAGTTGTTCCTTTGTAAATGATGTCTGAACATATCCAGAAGAGGCTTTTCATTTGTTATATGAATCCTCAGATAGGGAGTGTTTGGTTCATTATTTTGTGTATTTTGATTTCTTCAATTGCTTGAGGGTGAAATTTAGTCTATCATGGTGTCCTTTCTTCCTCCTTTGGTGCTTTATTGTTCAATGCCCCGTTTATACAAAAATTGGGGATTTTGAGCTGTAGATCACTTTTTTGTTACTCTGTTAATTGGGAAAAATAGGAGTTAAGTTGTGCTGTGCAGCATTTAGGTAAGCCAGCTTTCGTTGAAACTGGAAACAGAAAAAGATTTTACAGCATAGTCTTGGCAATAAGAATATGGTATGCTTTAGAAGAATATGATATCTTGAGAAAATTGAAGACTCCTCTCCAACACATTCTGTTTCATTGAAGATCTGATAGTTCCTCTCCATCCATATTTCCCAAGTGAAAGCCTCTAGCACCAAATCTTTGCCTTCCCACCCCCTGAGTTAGTGGTATGGGCATTTTCCCTTTGAATCATTTTTAGTGAATACAGGAAAAATTCAACTATAATTGAGAAGACACTAGTTTGAGGATTAATGGTACTACAGAAGCTTGTGGGAAACCATTTCTGTGTCTAACTACTTTTCTTTTTCTTTCTTTCTTTTTTTCCTTTTAAATAAGAAACTGAGTTTTAATTGAGAATAATGAAAGAATGTACAAAAGCATATGAAAAAGCTAGCCCACAAAAGACGACCATTGATTTGTTTACCTTCTTCTTCTTCTTCTTCTTCTTTTATCCCTCAACTTTTAAACTTTCTTTAGTTAAATTAGTCAGTATTTCCTTTGTGCTACTTTGGCATGATCTTATAATTTCCAGGAAGGGTATAATTTAGCTTTCTCTAGAAAGTTCTAGAAACTTTATCGTACGTACAAATCTTCTTAAACTCCATTTAATTTTAGGTTCTATGGTTGGTAATTCTATTTGGAATGTTTTAAACGATGAAAGGATGTAGCTGTCATTTACTGATTTTGTTGGGAATAGTTATTGTCTTTTAGATGAATACATCAAGATCTGATTTGATTTATAGGTATAGATATATTTGCTGGTTTAGAAATTTATTGTTCCAATTGTATGTCTGTAATCTTCTACTCCTTTGTATAAGCATGTATATTGATCTTATGATTCAATCTCTCTCCTTACCTCCCTCCTCCAGGTTGGAATATGTTGTTTTTTCTATGGGGTGTGTTTAGGGGAAAGAAGGTGAATTGTTCAGATGCATTGAAGACTTCAAATATTTGTAGCAAAGAAGCTGTGCCTTTAGACAAGAACTTTCCGGATATCATAGCAACAAAGTCTGATGATGTCTGTTTGGCTAAGTGTGTAGATGTAAAGATATTTGCTTGTGATGTTCCCAAATTTGGTAATGCATCCAGTTCGGCAGACCAAACTTCTGACACAACTAGCACCGATTGTCGCAAATGTGAATCTTCTTTTCACCAGACACAACTGAATTCCCTAGAAAATTCAGGCCGTAAGGATGATCAGTTTGAACCCAAAGCATCGTCAATGTTAGCTACAAGCATGGAATATTGTCAAGGATCGGCTAGCTCTGCTCCCATGGTAATACTTCTTTTTGCGTCTTTTACCTATAGTTTTGTGCAAGTGAAATCTTTCTCCGGTGCACACTTGTGCACACACAAACTTACCATTGCGGCCAATAATCACACAATGAATGCAACACACATCTGCTATGGTCTTCACTACCCTTGTTTCTCTTACTCCCTTGTTCCTTAATATCTTTTGTTCTTGACGGTATTCTTTATCTACAATCCTTACCAGTGCTTTGGAAATGGGAATGCTTAAGCATCTTGGATTCAAGTACCTTTTGTAATTTCATAGATCAATGAAATTGTTTCTTATTAAAAACAAATCCTTACTAGTGCTTGCATTGGGACAGGCAAGCAATATGCAGTTTAATTTATCTGATGTTCTTATATTCCTAGTTACTTATTTTTTAATTACATTTTTGGTCAACTTCCATATTGCATCTATTGGACATCGTTAGGTTAAAAAGCTGACATTTTAACCTCGAGTTTTTAGAAGTTGTTTAAAGTAGTCTATATTTAGTTAATATTCTATTGCTTGCAGTAACATGTAGTTTAGAGCTGTGCCTGATTGCCTCAATAATAGATAGTTGATAAGATATCTTTTGTAGTCTATTTTATAATTTTAATTATGCTGATGTGGTTACAAAAAGTAATTTTATATGCTATTATGGCTAGTCAGACACTTTTATTATTCATATGAACTCTAAATTATTACTTTGTTGATGGAACATTTATTATTAATCACAAAGTTCCAATCTAGACAAACAAAAACCTCCGAGAAACAATCAGGTTCCATCAAGGAGTTTGGTAACAACCAGTTTTTCATTTTCTAAGATACCACCAACCAATTGGTTTCTTAAGACAACAAATTGGTTCCACTTTTCTTCTCTTGATAACTTACCAACCCATTTTGTGAGCTATGCTTCTTTCCTCTTTTCTCCTTTTTACACTGTTTTACCCTAACCACTAATTTTGATTTGCAACAAAGTAGTTTCCCAGTTCACCAAATTACTCGATTTACTTTACCTTCCGTGGTTGGTGGTTCTAATAACTTCCTGTACAAAGGACCTCATCTTCCTCTCCATGTTTAGAACAATCTCTCTTGGTTTAGGAAATTGTCATCAAGAGACTGCGAGGATGCACATTATAGCATGGCTTCTAGGATTTCTCTCAAGAGGCATGACTATATAGGATTTCTTTATCCTCCTTCTTGACTCTGTTAAAAGGAGCAATAATGTATTGTTGGCCAATTGTGGATGAGATAAAATGTGCTTTGTCATGGCCTGGCCCTCCCAACACAAAAAGGAAGGGTGATAAATGATCTTCTTTTCTCCCTCAAGGCCCTAGATGCTCAGATTACCCTCTAGGCTTCTCGTTGAGGAAAACTGAGAATTTGGCAGCCATTATTTATCCACTAATCCACTTGAGCCATGTACCCCCGTAGCTGTTTTTTCATAAACCAACAAAAACTTCCAATTGACCATATCACCTCCTTTCCCAAATCAATCTTTGGCATCTCCCTCCTTTCATAAACCCCTCAAAGAGACGCCCTCAAGTTAGGGTACTGAATCCACCCCTTCCCAAAATGAAATGGAGAGCATTCCCATTTTATGCTTTAAATTTTGAGTAACGATGGTCTATGATTGGAAAACTCCAACTTTTTTGCATTTTACTTTAATTATTGACTTTAGTTAATAAATTAATCATTTTGGGTTCAATTGATTTCTTTTTAATGTTGATGTCATTGATATTTTGCTCCATTTTCATTTTGTTACTGTATTTAATGGAAGCTAATGGTGGAGATTATTTTGAACTGTTTCATGATGCTGACTCGAGGTTAAAATGTCCAAATTTAAAACTTGGGAAATAAAGTGTAATTTGCCTTCTCTAAACTACAATGAATATTTGATGTATAATGGTTAGTGTGGGATGGCGTTTGCTTTCTTTTTTTTCTTTTGGGTCAAGTTTTTTAATTAATTCTGAATTGTGAGTATTTATTCATTACTTCATGTGTCACTCGGGCCTCATTTTATAATCCTAGTTCTTCCTAACAGATTAGATCGCTATTTCCTACATTGTTTTGTTTCTTTTGACCAGACCTTGGTTTAACCTGGCAGAACCAGGAAACTTTGAAGGAGTTCTTGCTGAAGATAGAGAGGTGCTTGGATGAACTGAAAATCTAATATGATGCTAAGTTTGCCCATCAGTTATATGGGTGAATTGATTGCTGATTAGGTGGGCTATTTCGGAGATGAATACAATGTGGATTAGATCGTGTTTTTTGTTGTCCATTGGATATCTAGCTCCATCTTATTGTGAACTGGAATGGAATTTCATTTTCTAATTATAGGATATATAACTGAATATCAGATATTATATCTTGTTCCCTCCCTTTTCCTTCTTCCAGCCCATTTCCTGACGTCACTGTACCTTTTCATTTCTTTATCACTTCTTTTTGTGGTATACTTCTCTATTTTGCATTTCCTTTTCGGATTGCCATAGTTGTTCATTTTAGTCCTATCAGGCCTTCTCACTCTTGATATTAATGGATCCATTGATGTTCTCTTATTTTGCAGAAGGAATATGATCGTTCAGAGACCATAGAAGGGGAGCAATTTGAACCGACCATTCAAGTTAAAGAAATTGTAGGTGTTAATGATAATAAGAATGTGAAGCTGGACTTCGGTGCAACAACAGAAGATATGCCGCCATTCATTAAGACCATTGATGACATGAAAAAAACTAGTGCAGGTGAGAAAATTGTAGATAGATTGGTTTGTGAAGGAGAGAAAGTTATACTACGGACAGCAGAAGGGAGTTCAGACTCTGAAGGTATTTCAAAAAGAGATTTAAATTCCGAAGCAATCCATTGTCTGGAGTTCGATCACAGAAAGCGAGAACAGATGGACATCTTACCAGCAGCTCTAGTCTCTATTAGTGCTAAGAAACGTACTTCTCGGGATGATGAGGTGGACTGTATAGTGATGGATGAAGAAAATGTCAGCAAAAAGATGAGGACAGGCTTTGGTAACTCATATGAAAATAGTTATAGTTCAGGTGGTATAAATTCACAATCTGATGCTTATGTCTCACCACGTAATGATATCGGTCCCACGTTTTTATTTCAGAAAAAGGGAGGTAATATAGTATGTGATGTGAATGTTATTCCAGAAGATTTTGAAACTGCTGAAAAGCACTTCTTTCCTGTTGTTGATTCACATCAACTAGAGGATCACCACTTAGCACGTCCAGCCAAAAATGAGAACCAATATCACGATACGGTGCCAAATCTCGAGCTTGCGTTGGGGGCGGATACTAAGCTACGAAAAAAGAGTATGATTCCTTTTTTTATGGATTTAGTGGATGAGAAACATAGCCATAGTGAGTCCTCAGAAAAGGTGATAGATGGTGAAGAGGAAGATGACTCTACATCCCTAACATTGTCTTTGTCTCTCCATTCCCAGAGAAGCAACAATCGGCAAAAACTGTTCCGAAAACAAAACAGCTTCTACCCGATCGGTGGTATGTGAAATGTGTGAAATGTGAATACTTCACTGATTCTCTTTGGGGGGTTTGTCAGAGAAATAGGAATGATATGATGTTGTTACTCTCATCTCATCTTTATGGCGTCGAATTTGCGTTCGGCAAAATGTATACCAGGTTATGTTAGCTGATCTTTCAAGGGCTTCGTTACGTGAGGACCCGCTTTCCATCTGTTCATATCCCTCTCAAAAGTATATACCAGTAATTATTTTCCCCTTTTCTCCTTAAGTTTTTTCTTGGATATACTTTAGTTATTCATCTTTGAGCACTTTTGACTGAAAGATCAGAATTACGGCGGTTTGTATATATTAGTAGAATGGAAACAGAAATAATATTTGCTTGTTAACTAACAATCAGGTACTACAGACCAATATGTTCACCTTGACAGTACTCTCTCTGTGCTACCCTTCCTATAGTTCACTGTTAATTTCCTTTAGTTCTTGTTCTAAGCTGTTGTTAGGCAGCAGCATATGTGTTAGTTGAATCATATGCTGTCTACTACTTGGGACTTGAGATTTTACCAAGATTCTCAAGTTTACTTGCGAAGTGTTGTCCTTTGAACACTCTAGCCAACTAGAAATTGAGTATGATACAGACCATTGTCTTAATTGTTTATTCCCATATTTTACAGGCTTCTTCAAAAAGGGTTAAGCTGATAGCCTCATTGATTTTTCAAAATGATATTTTTGAGAGTTCAACATGATTCTGGTTTAATGTGTTAAATATATATTTGAGGTAAGAGATTTGATTGAAGATAGATATTTTAATTGGTTTAGACATATGTTCAAGGTTAGAGATCGAATTTGTGAGATTCCACGTCGATTGGAGAGGGGACAATATCAATGGGAGAGGGATGAGTGCAAGCGAGGACGTTGGCCCTTGAAGGAGTGGATTATGAGATCTTATCTAGCGTTTCAAAAACTTTGAGGGAAGCTTAAAAGGAAAAGCTCAAAAATAACAATATTACATTTCAAAAACTTAGATCATTCATACATTGAACTCAAAATAGCGACTTCAAAGGTGCAAAACATTGAGTATTTAAAGAAGGTAAAGGGATAAGAACATACTTAGCATGAGATCTCTTTTTAGGATATAAAATTTACCATTTTTTATAACCTTTTCTTTTCAAATCCATATCTCCTTTTAAACTTTGAAACTAAGCAAAAACGGGTAAGTGATATGTTCGAACAAAACTTTCAGACGTAGTCTTAGAAATTACGTTGCTAGGTCCAACAATGATATGTATATGAATCGACAAGTTCGTAATGTTAAGAGTGAATATCTACCCATCTATGAATTGACGTATTTTGATATGTACATATGTACCTCAAAACGACTCTATGATTAGATTGATCTCAAATTATGGTTTGATGAAGAATACTTAAAAGTTGGTAATTATTAGTAGTATACTTTTTTTACTCTCCAAGACCATACTAATACCCGTTACATTTTTTTTTTAAAGGATGACGTAATAAAAATGTTTTTAAAGTTATGTATTTTATCTCATCTCAAACGAAATTTTTAAAAATTTTAATAATATTCTTAAACTTTCAAAAAAAAAAAAAAAAAAAAAAAACATAAGAATATCCTTTCATTAGTTTTCATTAGTTTTAGACGATAATTATTAATATTTTGTTTCAAAAATATTTTTAAACTTTTAATAATATTTTAAAAATACCTCTAAACTTTAAAAAAAAATTATTAATATCTTTGAATTTTAAAAAAAATCATTAATACCTTTTCAACTTTTAAAATAAGTTCAAAAATACCCTTAGAGTTAGTACTATATTACAAGTAACATTAACACGTTTTAGCTTTATAAAAAGAAAAATTAAAAAAAAAAATCTTACGGTTAATAATATAGATCAAAACGGTTCATTGACCTGTAGTTAATTATCTCTAAATTTTTTAATGTTACTTTTAAAAATTCATAAGTATTTGAAACTCTTAAAAAGGTTTGAACATTTTTTTTTTTTAGTTTAAGGGTGTTTTTTAAATTTAAACATATTATTGAAACGTAGTATGACAATCACACGAGATACTTCGGCTCGGGAAAAGTCCTTAGGGGACTTTGTTGAGGTCCTTCTCCAATCCCCCCAAAAAAATGAAATGTACGTGGGAGTTTTTCTTCATACTATTTTCAGATGGCTCAAAAAACATCCTTTCTTTGATTGTTGGGTTGGTTCACATGCACACAAACTAGCACCAACCGCAACAACATGGAACCTTGATCGATATAGTCAAACACTTGGCTACATCGGCACGCAAAGTGGACAATATCATACCATTGTGGAGAGTCGTGTTTGTTTAACATGGTATCAAAGCCATGCCCTAAACTTAGCCGTGCCAATAGATTGACAAATCCTCGAATGTCGAACAAAGGACTCCAAAAAGAATACCATCGTGGAGAGTCGTGTTTGTTTAACATGGTATCAGAGTCATGCCCTAAACTTAGTCGTGTCAATAGATTGACAAATCTTCGAATGTCGAACAAAGGACTCCAAAAAGAAAAAAAGAGTCAAGCCTCCTCGAAGACGGTAAAAAATGACTAAGACTCTAAAGGAGTCGAGTCTCGATTAAGGGGAGGCGTACTTTGTTCGAGGAGAGGTGTTAGATGAAAGTGTCCCACATTGATTAATTTAGAGAATGGTCATCGATTTACAATGAATTCTTAGTTGGTTTGAAGCCTTTTGGGGAAGGCCGGAGAGCTTATGAGTCCAAAGCAAAGCGAGGAGAGTCGTGTTCACAACTATCTTAAACACTCTCTCTTGTTAGTTCTTTCTCATTCTCCAACTTCGTTGATTTCTCATCTTCATCTCTGCTCTCTTTCCATATGGCCGCCTGCTTGGCTCCGTCGCTCTCTGTATCTGGTAAATCTTTTATTTTCTCTCTTAGATTTGCTGTTCAAGGTTTTCATTTCCCTATCTATGCATATTCACTTGATTCTGCGTTTGTTTCGAGTGATCGAGTATGTCGAACTTTTTCCTTAGTAATTATCGCCCGTAAGGTTGCTTTGAAAAGCTCTGGAAACGGATGAATTTAATAAGATAAAAGCAATTTCGTATTCAATCTGTGGAACTTTATTAGGCATGAATCCCCTGGTGACGTATTTTGCATTTCAGTTCCATGTAGATTGCTATTATAGACGTTTTCTTAATTTCGAGGAAGAGGTTTGTTGAATTCTAGGTCGCGATTGGCTTTTGTAACTCGATCGTTTAAGATTTTTGTTCTGTTTATCTTTGCTTAGCTCGTTTCTTTTCACAAGGTAATCCATCTGTTCATCGCTCAATTCTTTTCTTTTCTTTTTTCGTTTTTTTCGTACTTTCCTTCTGTGTTTAGGGGGATTGATCAAGGCCTCAGACCTCTCCTCGAAGTCCATTTCCTTTGGGCAAGCACCAAAACTCGCCATCCAGAGGAAGTGCTCGAGAAGTAACCACAAGTTATCAGTCCGTGCTGAGTACAAGTACGTGAATGTAGTGTTATTCAAAGAACAAAGCTTATTAGCCTTAGTTTTTTACATTTTGTTATTATTAAAGTCAGGTAGGCCATATTTCAGCATGAAAAGAAAATTTAGATGGATATGAGGTATTTATCTTTTTAGTGACGGGCTTCTAAAGTTGCATGAATCTGAAATTTCAGATGTAACTGCCTTTTTGAGTGATTTTAGTTACTACAAATTCAAGTTAGTGGAGCGCAGTTGTGATACAAATCAAATATGCTTACCAGAAAAGTAGGTGCTGGGTGAGAGTAGGGATGAGCAGGCAGGAGATAGTATTAAATAAGAAAGAATGTAGATTACGAAGACATGGTTAAAAGGAAAGTAGTGTATTCAGGTCTTAGAACTCAAGGACACAGTTGTACAACCTATTGAACATATCCTGTTCAAATAAGGTCGTAGTGTACTTTAGGTTTTCAACCTATTGAACCTATTTATATGTATTTTAGGTTTTCAACCTATTGAACTCAAGGACACAGTTGTACAACCTTTGTAATGCACTCCTAGTAGATTCTTATCAATTTTTTTAGGGAGAATATAATCCCAAATTCAACTCTACTGTATGACCTGAGGGATCCATCTCTAGTGAAGTATTTATTTATGAGGCAAGAGCCATAGTTCTTTTCCTTAGATCTCCTGCTCAAGACCACCGATTTTTTTAATTTGAAGAAACTATATTGCTGTTGAAATGATGAATTCTATCCTCCTTTTCCCTACCAGAAGCCCAATAAAATTCCTTAAATTTCTCCAAATGTGAACTACCCTTTCATGGGTTTTGAAAACATCGTAAATTGGAGTAAAAATCCTTTTTCTCCCTATTTACTAGCATTTTCCTTTGAGCATGCATGCCTTTATTTTTGTTCAAGGGAGGAAACTGTACTTTAGACTAAGAGATGGAAAGAACAGTAAGGAGAGAAGACAAGGCATCCTTCCTTGAGATGTTAGAAGGAGATTACCTAGAACTACTCCCAATTTAAGATATGTCATCTATTTAGATGTATTTTAGGTTTTCAATTCTACTAATGAGTTTTAGTAATAATAAATTGTCTAGCACATAAAAATGATTGTTTATTTTATAAATTTGTTTCTTCTGTAGTAGCTTCCCCCCTCCGGGTACTTGAAACTTAATGATTTGGATGTTGTTTTGTCTGGTTTCTTTGGCTTCTAGTCCTTACTGTTCAATATGAATAGCAAAACTCTACTGATGAAAATTTCAGCAAGACAAGAACCTAGCAAGACATCCTCAAGACAAAGAAAAGAATTGCAAGAAAGAACTCAATGTATAGTGTGAATTATAATGAAAGGAGACATGATAATAATCGTCAAATCCAAAAAAAATTCAGGATCAAATGGTATGTCAATAGGTTAGGCTTTATGTATACTGACTTTGACGACACCTTTGTTGGTGTTGGATTGATATTCTAGCGCAAAAACATTAAAATCTTGATTTTACTTTGTCATTTTAATGATATCAAAGTTCTTTGTAAATCTTCATGTTTCTCTCCTACGGTTCTAGATTGTAATAGAAAGATAAAGTTCAGCGTAGCCATGGATGATGATGCATTTTATGCCCCGTTTATAAGGTTTTATAAGCTCTTCTAAGTTTTAAAGTCGCCCAATTGTATTTACTTCAGGAGTTTATTTCTTGTGAGGAAGTCTTCCTTTATTTTTCTCCTAAATGATAGTTGGACTAACAATTCGAGTTTGATTTCTTTCTGTTACAGTGATGGTGGTAGAAGTGGAGGTGGGGAGTTTGTGGCTGGTTTTCTTCTTGGGGGTGCTGTATTTGGAACTTTAGCTTACATTTTTGCTCCGCAGGTGATTGAATGTTCTGCTCTCTCTTGAAATAAAGATTTTAATGTAATCATTTGGATTTGATATCACCATTGATGTTCTGATTCAGTTTAATACCTCCTTGTGATATGCAAATTCAGAAGACTGATTATTTCTTTGCCCCCACATATGTTTCATTGTAGCGTTCAGTTACTCTCAACTTTTATAGTAAAATTATGCCATCCTCCTTCCGCAATATTCTCGACTATTTTCTTAAATCTTGTTGAGTGAGTCATATGGTTTCTCGTAGGTTTGAATATCTATTTACTGCCTTTCTGATTGTATGCACGTAATACAGATCAGGAGATCTATACTAAATGAAGACGAGTATGGTTTTAGGAGGGCTAGACGTCCAATCTACTATGACGACGGTCTAGAGGTAACTACATTGACTTGTATCCTTTTCGTAGTTTATTTATTTAATTATTTATGAAATTTAGTTTCCTTTATATATGTGTGTATGTATATATAATATCCAATGCTTGAACTCTGATAGGTGTGTTTATTTCGTATCTGAATTTCCAAAAAAATTAGTTACATCTGCACATCGTTTAGTTAATGATCTGTAAACGAGCAGGATGGAGTGCTATTTATTTTGTTCAATGGTTTGCTTTTCTTTTAAATCATCTCATGTTTGTCAAATAGGAATAATCTCCATCGAGTAAACTGCACTTTATATACATACACAATTCAAATTTAAGGTTATATAATTGGCTTTGTAATGGGTTAAATCACAATTACTTAAGTTTTGGGCCTTAATAAATGATTATGAACTTTTAATTTGTGGGAGATTTATTAGATATAGAACTGAAAGCTTAGAGATTTATTACACACTCTTGAAAATTTAGAAACTAAAGGAAGTTTGTTCTAAGCACTAAATTTATAATTTAACTCGAAGCAAATTATCGAGGTGCAAACTAGGTCCAACTTCTTTATTAGATGCTTAATATCTTAATAGAACATGATTTTCTGAAATGCAGAAAACCAGACAGACGTTGAATGAAAAAATAGGGCAATTGAATTCTGCCATTGACAATGTATCTTCACGTCTGAGAGGTGGCAACAAGACTCCAGCTGTGCCAGTTGAAGCGGATCCGGAGATAGAAGCTACCATGTAAATACAATTTATAATTGAACAGGTTTGAAATTTCTACTTCTTAGATACCATATCGATGTGACAATATGCCAGTTATTAATTGGAAGAATTTGGGATTGATCCAAGTTAAAATGATCGTTACAGGTTTAGGGTTTAGAGTAATCTTTTGAATAAGTTCAAAATTTTGGGTTAGTTAGATCGGTGACCCGAACATTCTGAATAGAGTTTACTAACTCAATTCATTTTTTTTTTTTCCTTTTTTGAGTTGTAAGGGTTAATTGATTTTTTAATTATTTTTAAAAAAATTCTACCATTCACACTACATTTTATATTAATAATTAAAATTTTATAAAATTTAAATATAAGTATTCAAAAAATGTTAAATATTTTTAGTTTACCTAATAATTAGGTAGAGGGTTAGATTGTAATCCTATTTTTAGATTTGATCGAATTGACCCAAACAAAAAATGTCTTACTTGTAACTGAGACTAATTTTTTTATTTTTCAAAAATTCAACATAAAAAAAAATCTAACTCAAGAAATTTTCAAAAACTTTATAATTTCGATTGAATAGTTTAGGTGGCTCGAGACTTTCTTTATTTCCGATCATAACCTCATGTCAGATTTACTAGTCAATTTCGAGGGAATGGCCTAACTCATACTCATATAGTGATTTCCGATCATAACCTCATGTCAGATTTACAGGTCAATTTCGAGGAAATGGCCTGAGTACCACAAATACCCATTTCGCCCTTTTGATGTATTACATGCAATGCTTCTTATGAATCATCCTCTCATCTTTTCGAGTCCTATTCTTTCGTAGGCTTTTAATTTCATTCATCAATAGAAATTTTTTTTTTTTTTTTTTTTTTTTTTTTTGTCTCTCTTTCTTTTTTAAAAAAAAATCTATAATTTAGCCTTAAACTAAACGTGGTGATACTACCAACCAAGTTGGCCTTATCTATGAAATTTTTAATCTTCCCTCTTAAGAAAAACAATAAAATAATAATTTATTTTTTAACAATAAAATAATAATTTATTTTTCTAATTTATAAATATAAGTCAACTTGAATAACTTAGTAACTAAGGCATTTCTAATGCCTCATAGTTTCTATTTTCATTAAAAAAAAAAATTAATTCAACGGTGAGACACTCGAACCTCTAACCTTTTAGTCAATTGTACATAATTCATGTCAGTTGATGTTCATGTCGACAAACCACTCATAACCCAAACAACATATATTCAATATTAAAGTATAGAATGTCCAATCTATAAAACATTTTTTTAGTATAATATATATGGAAACGAAGACTAAACCTTCAATTTTATCAAATTAATTCATATTTATTACGACTGAGTTACGATTGCTTTGAAAACAGTCTCTAATTTAATAATATAATGTGCATCCGTTCAAAAGTGAATACCCCATTAATATTAAAAATTATTTAAAATTGAAATTATAATTATTTAATCTAAAGCTTTTAATTTTTAATTATTTTAGTACTATTAAAAAAAAACCATTTTTAGTTCCTTAAAAATAAAATTAAAATTAAAATATAAATGTCAAAATAGTTAGATTTTAAAATATAACGAGTAAAATAAACTAAATTGAAAATGACAAAGGAATATTTAAACTTTTAATTTCTAATTATTTTCGTTTTTTTATTAAAAAAAATTAAATTATTAGTTTTATATTCATGTGAAGTAATCAATTACATAGCTTGATAGATGCCCACATCTTTTTATTTTTATTGTTGTTTTTTTAATATATATTTGAACAAATATATATATATATATATATATATATATATATATATATATATATATATATATATATATATATATATATATATAAAAGAGCACTAAAAAAAACTTACAAAATCGTCATACAAATATAAAATCGAGAGACAAATAAACTCGATTGGGTTCGTAGGTGTGAGATCCCACATCGGTTGGAGAGAGGAATAAAATATTCCTTGTAAGGATGTGGAAACCTATCTCCTGTATACTGTATACGTGTTTCAAAACCTCGAGGAAAAGCTGAAAGGGAAAGCGTAAAATGGACAATATCTTAAGCTCAAAAAAGACAATATTTTCTAGTGATGAGCTTGAGCTGTTACATTAGGTTTAAAAAATAAATCTTCAAACGAACCCAAACTAATTTACCTTTCTATATAACTTTTGTTACTAGCCACAACCACGAGTCTGTCCAATTCCTTAAAGATTTATGAACGTTGATGTCCCTCTCATTGTTCTACTGTTTGAACATCTCATCTCTATTCCAACCAACTATTAAAGTAGAGACGGAGAGGGTCATCATTCAAATCATCAAGTCATCATTCATTCTTTTCTCTTACTTCTTATGCTCTCTTTTGTTCCCACACACTTTATCGACTCAAGTTCAATTCCAACTTGATTCAAACTCGATCCAAAGTCAAACCACTCATTCCGGGATTGAGTATGGATCACTTTCTCGAAAACAGAGTTACGAGTTACTCCACCCACTATAGGGCCATATTTGGACGGATAAGTTATCGTATAATTCTTTATATTTTATATATTAAAAATAGTAAACTTATTAATATCTTTTTCTTAAATTTTATTTTTATAATTCAAATACCATAGTTTTGATTAATAAAAACTTTCCAGAGTTAAGAACTAATGAAGAAGTTTTAAGAAATTAAAAAAAAAAAAACAATAAAAATACTTAAATTCAATTAAATAAGAATACAAATTCAATTATTTTAATAACATTAATTAAAAGAATCTAAAAAATATTAAGAATTAGTTTTTTTTTTCTTTTTCCTCCAATTTATTATCATACCTACTATGCTTAAATTCAGGGGAAATTGAAATTTTCCCTAATAAAGAGGGATAGATATTTGTTTCTGATCATTCCAAAAGAAACAAAAAAATCATGATTCAAGAGAGAATTTGCTATACTGCTCTCTAATTTTTTTTGAAAATTTTGTCTAAAATTCCAGTTTCCAGACAATTTTCTCGGTATCCAAACAGGCGCATTCTCACCACTGACCGCGGAATACCGGAAGAACAGAGACCAAATCCTTCAGAAATTTACAATCATAATCTCATAAAAACCTAATTACGATTAGATTAAGCACTAAACGAAATCGCAAACAACAATACACACAGTAATTCGTCACACGAAGGGAAAAAAAATCCCCAAATTTGACAGAAAAAAAAAAGGAGAAAATCTCTAATCAGACGAAGAAAGGAATATACGAATATGATCAAGGAATGAGAGATGTTGAGGCCTATCTTTGCGCTTCACATAGCCTTTCGCCTCTTTCTCCGAGTACGAATTAATCACTCCGCCGCCGTCCTTCTTCTTCCCCTCCTTCCTCCACAACTCCATCGCGTAACTCGGATGCGCATAATACGCCTCCGCCACAACCACGCCGCCGACGCCGCCGTTCGCATCCACAACGTCTATTGGCAGGCGGACGTAGTGGCCGTTGTTCAAACCTTCCAGTTCATCGGTTCGCGCGAGTCCTCTGTCCGTCACCGCATAAACCTCGCCTTCAACTCGGTAACCAGAACCGGGCGAGTTTATCAGAAACGGCACTCGGTACGGTCCGCAAACGAGCGGAAAGCTCTCCTTCGTCCTGTAACTTCCAACGAAAGAGGCGTCTCCGGTCCGCATCAGGTCCTGCAACAACATATGGTTCCAGAATCCTCGCTTCAGAGTACCATAGGTGAAGATCAAGGTCGTCGGAATCGTCTGATTGGTTTTGGCAACCATTTTTCTCTCACTTTTGGCTTAAGATCCTGATGACGCAGCCGGAGGAGGAAGAGATAAGAAGGAGAATCTCCGATGAGATCAGCGGTTTTTTTGATTATCAAATCGCAAAGCTGTTTGGAAGAGAGGAAAATTGGAGAATAAGTTTCTATCCATCTAACCAAAGGGAAGTCTCCGATTTATAATCAATTTTGTTCAATATTTTATTTATTTTTATTATTATTATTATTATTTAAATGGTAAATATAAAATAGTTTTTCTTTTCTCTCCCTCATATTTTTTAATTTGTTAATTTTGTTAATTTTAATTTTAAACCGCAAATAAAAATCAGAGGTGAAAATAAATTTTACTATTTTAATTGATGAACTATATTATTTACATTAATTTAAATATTTAAAAAGCTCCCCCTCCTCTCTCCATCTGGCCCAATTAAAATCACACATTTTAATTTTATTCAAAATATATATATATTATTAAACGAAGGGTATAATTAAAAAAATTATATAATTTATCGATAAAAAGAATATATATCTTTTTAACCTTTAAACTAAAAAGATTATGGAATTCAACGTAGAAAAAGGTCAAATTCTCCCATATTTCGATTTTTTTTTTTTTTTTTTTTTTTGTAAGATATTTAATATCTTAAATTTTAAAAAAGTAAAAAAAATATGTGAAATAAGCCTACGATATTAAATATTTATCTGTAAGTTCTTTTTGGAGCATAATATTAAATTCCTAAAGAAGAAAATAATTTTAGCAAAATAGGGAAAATAATAAATAAGATTTAAATTATTTATTATTGTTATTATTTGTACGAACTCAAATAAATAAATAAAAGAAAGCCTAAATAAAATAAATTGGATTCAACCCAACCATATATTAAAATTGTATTTTTGCTTCCATTATAATTTATTACATAATTTTGTAATTATTTTAATATTATTTTTAATTATTCTCCGACCAATCTAATTTTTCAAATATATATTATGAGATTTTACCTCAGTTGTGAAGAGAAACGAAACATTCTTTTTGTTAAGGGTGTGTAAACTTCTAGCGATGGGCTGTCCAATCGGACCCAACCTGAAAGATATGAACTAATATTTAACCAATTATTATTGGTTGAAAAAAATTACAAACCGAAACAATTAAGTTAAGTTAAAAAATATCTGAGACCCGATTCAACCTAACATAACTCAACTCACGAACATGCGTACGAATTTATGTACAAAATTTTAAAAAAATTTAAAAAGGACAATAATGTAAAACTCAAAAATTAAAATTATAACAAATAAAGCCAAAATTGAACAGCTCATACAAAGAACAAAAGAAAAGGACAATGAAAATGATATGCAAATTCAGACTCATCAACGTGTTGGATTTTTCTTTTAATCTGTGGACGGCTGAGATTTGTTGTGGCGTTTCATTTTCCCCTCAATTGTACGGAACTGTTGGCTGTTCTTGAACTGTTGGCGTTTCATCTCCTTCTCCACACACTTCTTTCTTTATTATATACAAATATGTGCCCTAAATTATCTGTTTGGTTGAGAATTTTTTTAACCTAACCCAAAATTTTATAGTACTCGTAACCCAAGCCTCTAATTCCGAGTTTAGTAGGTTGGATTGTCGGGTTGTGACAGCGAGAGAAGAGCATAGGCATGCAACGTGATACAAGGCAAGGTGCATTTGATGCATCGATAGGATGCCTGTGACGCAGGTGCAAGGAGCTACGAGGGATGAGATACTAACAAAACTTACTATGGACAATGCACGCATGAGCTGAGATTAACATCAGTTAATGGGTGTGTATTAGAAAACTCTTCACTACCATAGTGCAACATGGCATCTCATACATGCTCGTCATCGTAACAAGAGATATCATCATCTTACATCTCATGTCATCATGTTATAATGTATCATAGTATATCATATCAACATACATGATATGTCTAAAAGTCACTAGACATGCATCATCATACATAAGACAAGTCTTTCGACCGAGTCGATGATAGGGTCACTACTAGAACCCCTTGGTGCTTGATGCTTCGCCGAAGTACTACGACCCCTTGATGTTTGATTAGACTACTTTCTTAAATTTAATTCTATTTAAGGAGTCCCCATCAATTAGACTCAAGGAGTCCCGGTGCTTAATGTCAGCGTAACACTACTTTCTAAAAGTTAATTCTACTTAACGAGTCCGACAATCATCAATTATAATTCTAACGTGGAAATTGACTCACTTAATTTTACATAAAATAATTTAAATTTTACTCCAAAAATTTAAATAACCCTTAAACACTCTACAGAGTTGAAACTAGTAAGAAAGTGTCTTATGAAGGTACATATTTTTTCGACCATAGTAGTATGATTCTCGGGTTCTCACCTCGTTCCACTCTAGATCATTTAAGTTGGATAGTTGTCTTCGAGCTTCGTGTATAAATTTTAAAAAGTGTTTAATAAAATTTTTAATTTTTTAATTTTTTTTTTTAAATAGTCGATTTAAAAAATAATAATAAATTTTAAAACATGTTTAAATACTAAATTTTAGTTTTATGATTTTAAAAGTTAAAATTTTATTTTGTGAAAAAGAAAAGATAAATCTTTTATATAATATAATAAAATTAATAGTGGTTATTATTGACCCAGCTGGGCATGCGCTGCCCAACAAAGCTACTTGTCGTTTTATATATTAAAAATTATTCTCAAGGAGATGGCGAAGGTAAAAGTGACAAAATTTTGAAAAGTTCGACATGTCGAGTTTTTTGGAAGCCAGTCGTGCAAGGCTTCAATAAACAATTTGTCCATATCTAAATTACCATTTTCACCCTATAACCTAATCAAATTGTCAATTGTATATCGATTGTTGAGTCTCGAGTCACTGTATGTATTTATTATTAGCTATAAGAGCGGTGGCCAAGCTTGCGAGGCGTCCCAAGCTATTCTCGAAGTGGACCCGACCGCCGTCCAAGATCCTCAATCGAGAAAATAGGTTTCATATAGTGCTACCTTAGTTATTGCACAAACAACACGACTAACCGTGTATACCAATTGTTCAGTCTAGAGCCACTTAAAGAGAATTTTTCATATTGCCTTCATTTATTATTACAGTAAGAGCAGCATTTCCTCGACCAAAAACATAGGTTTTATATAGGGCTACCTTAGTTATTGCACAAAGTCAACACGACTTATCATTGTATACCGATTGTTGAGTCTAAAGTCATTTAAGGAGAATTTTTCATACTGCCTATATTATTAATGGCTATAAGAATAGCATTCCCTCAATATTTAAGATATGTCATTTACTAAATCCACTCGAGGGAAGATGAAATGGTTTTATTAGGGTTTGTACAGTGATTGCTTTGACCCGTTACGTGTCACCGTCAGCCTGAGGTCTCCACACTTTTATAGAGAATGTTTCATTTCCCTCTCCAACCGATATGGGATCTATCTAACAATCCATCCCCTTGGTAGCCCAGCATCCTCGTTGATACACCGCTCGGTGTCTGACTTTAATACCATTTGTAATAGCTCAAACGCATCGCTAGCAGATATTGTCTATTTTGATCCGTTACGTGTAGAAAAGCATTATTACTAATAATAACAATGTTTGAAAAATATGGGCTTTCATAATAGAATTAAGTGGGCAAGCAACGAGTAACATCATATTAAGTATAATTTCAACTCCAAAATATTATTTCTTTTTCTATGATATGTTACATTTATAGAGGTTTGTTTTTAAATTTTGCTAAAAAAATATGTTAAAAGATTTCTCTTTTTCTTTTAAAATTGAAATAAGTTCGTGTTAATTAAAAATATATTTACGCGTCTTTATTTTTAGACTCAATCTAATTATTCGGGTTATAATTTAATTCCGTCGTTCAGGGGTAGTTTTGTAATATTGAAAATATTTAGTCTTTCCAAATTTCACCCATTTATGAATCTTTTTTGACTTTTTATTCCAACTTGGCCCATTTTGAAGTCTTTGACACATTTTGGACTTTCATTAAGCCCATAATTTAAACCCTACATTTAATTTTTCTTAAAATTATAATATTTATTATCGTCACCGTTTTTATTTAGGTTATCGAGATTCTCGTTCCTAATCCCCTTTGAATGATCTCGAGCTACTTATTCCATCTCCATTAATAACCTGTCTAAACAACTCGATGAATTTAGTCAGATCCCAACTACTCTTTCTTCCTTTAACTGATTTAGCTAACCGACTACTTTACGCTATTAAGAAACACAAAATCAGTCATTTTTTTCTTGCTCTCCTAATCTTTTCCAGTACTATTCTTGCCTTTGTAATTGTTCATAAATGTTTGTGCTAAATTATAGTTTACCATATATATCATATTTAATATTTTATTATATGCAAATATCTGCGTCTTTAGCATGAGTATGTTTCTGTTTATTTTCATTTCATCTCCTTGTAATTTATTTTATTATAGATACAGAACTTTCACACCATTTAGGTAGGGTAATTTTAGCAAATATTCTTGGTATCAGAGTCATGCCCTAAAGTGTACTCAAAAGTGACTAAAGTGTTGAACAAATGGTATAGTTAGTTCCCAAGCTCCAGAGAAAGGAGTCAAGCCTCAATTAAAGGGAGACTATTCGAGAGCTACATAAGCTTTAAGGAAGGCTTATTATAATGTACTTTGTTCGAGGGAAGATTGTTGAGAATGGTTGGGAGTTAGTCCCTTTAGAGAATGATCCTGGGTTTATAAGGAGAGGAATACATCTCCATTTTCAGGTCATCGTTATGTTCTAATTCTTCCTCCAAATTTTAAATAGACTTGATAAAGTTCGTATTAAATAAAAAGAAAAAGAAATGTGGCGGGGTTTGGTTTGGGGTCGGAGTGAGGTTCGGGTATGGATGGAGTTGAGAGCAAGAAGATAGGCAGATTCCGCAGCACCAACCAAAGCAGAGATCCATTTTTCTCCGTAGCCCTACCTTTTTTCTCTTCTCCATATTCTCTCTGTCACTTTCCCGAGAAAATTCCACAAACACGAAAGCGATCCAAGAGGGAAAAAGAAAATCAAAAAGCAAAAAGCATCTTCCTATCTTCAATTCGCCAACAGCCGCGCAATCCAGCCGCCCGCAGATGTGATCAATTACACAAATCCACGCCGCAATCGCAACAATCATGGTAAGAATTCGATCCAAATCGGAACCTCCATTGCCGAATCGGTTTCCTAATTCTCCTATCGATCGCGCTCTTTTTCCTGAAATTTCTTCCGATTTTGCGTTGAATTAGGGAAAAATCGGAGAAATCGATCAGAAAGAGGAAGAACAAGAAGAAGAAGAGGAAGAAGATGAAGTTGAATGGCCGCCATGGCTGGAACCTCTGCTGAGCACGAGCTTCTTCGTTCAATGCAAGCAGCACGCGGATTCGCACAAAAGTGAATGCAATATGTATTGCTTGGATTGCATGAACGGAGCTCTCTGTTCGCTCTGTCTTGATTCTCATCAAGATCACAGAGCCATTCAGGTATGCTCTGTTCTTTGAGACTCTTTGATCGGATTCATTCGCTTTCGTGTTGCGAAGAATTTCTTCAATTATTGAATTGATTTTCTTTTTTTAATTTTTTAATTTTGATTTTTGGAAAATATTTAATTGAAGCCTACGTGGAAATTACTGTTTGTTACCTACTAACAGCAACAAGATGTCAAATCATAACTATATTAACTGTGAAAGTCTCTCTTTATCTTTATTTTATTATTTTATTATTTTCTCTTTCTTTTTTCAATGTAGAGGTTGTTTTGTTGGTATTGTTGTTAAATTTTGAAAAGTTACTTCTCTGTTTTGAGGTAAAGGTAAAAACAAAAAGTAAAAAGTAAAAAGTAAAAATTAATTTGTATGAATGAATATTTAAATCCGAGTCTTTTCGCTATCCCATATTTCAATCTCTATTTTAAAATTTTAATTTATTTTCGTGGAATGTTTTTTTTTTATATATTTTTGGAAAGAATATTTTTAATAAATAATTTTTTATTTTTTAATATAATTTTCTCCTCCATTTTTCCAACTTGGGTGAGTTTTTTGGCTCGTAAATTAAATGAACGTTTCTAATTAAAAATTATTATGTTTTTGAATAATGGAATACAGATAAGAAGATCATCGTACCATGATGTGATAAGAGTATGTGAGATACAGAAATATGTGGACATAACAGGAGTCCAAACTTATATCATAAATAGTGCGAGGATCGTATTCTTGAACGAACGCCCTCAGACACGTCCTTCTAAAGCTCTCACCAACATCTGCCTTGTCTGCCACCGTTCCCTTCTTCATTCGTTCCATTTCTGCTCTCTTGGCTGCAAGGTTTTTCTTCCACCTTTTTCTTATTCATTTCTATGCTCTTCTCTCCTTTTGAAAACGTTTTTCAAAAATCATTGTCAATATGTTCTTATTTTGTTTATATTTTGATTCGGAGATGAGTGTGATCTATGAACTTTTACGTAGAATAGGGACGTACACAATATTCAATTATGAAGAATTGCTTTGCGCATAGATTGAAATGTGAAGGTGTTTTGAGTAATTTGATCTTAAGATGATGTTTGAAGTTATAAGTCTGAGTTATTAAAATTGTAGCCGTTAACATCTTGATTTGTAAATCCACATTTTTGTTTTTATGAAATTTTCATTTTTTTATAAACAAAAATTAAAATAATATTTAACCATTGAAGTAAATGAGAATTTATATTTTATAAATACAGCTAATTGGGACGTCGAGAAATTTTGAGAAAAAGGAGAAAGTGATGGAAAACGAAAGCTCGGATACCGCCACGAGCAACAGAAGAAGACTTAGAAGCAAAATCCAAAGCTTCTCGCCGGCGACGCCACCACCCACGGCGGCGGCGACTCACAAAGCTGGCAAGAGAAGGAAGGGAACGCCACATCGGTCCCCAATGGGAGGACTTCTCATAGAATTTTAAATATTTATTATTATTATGAAAAGACGAAAATACCCCTTACAACCACCACCGACGCATAAGCCCAAATTATTACTATTTTTGCAGCATCTGAGCCTTTGGCTAACGGTTAACGGAGGCCGTTGCTGTAAAAGTCACATCTCTGTTATATATAAGGTGCATAAGAAATGTATTTTCTTGTAATTTAATAATAAAATAAATAAATAAACAATAATAATAATTATTATGTGTAGTTGTTTGAGCTAGTAGATTTGGTGAAGTCTATTATATAAAGCTACACTCCAAAATGAGTCACTATCATGAAACTCTGCTTGGGTTGACCCGATTTCAAATGGTCAAACTTACCTTCAACCTTTAAAGTTAATCGTTAAATCAAAGTTTAGAAATGGATTGGCTCATTAGTTGGCCCAATTTAAAAAATGGTAATCCATGTCCCCGTTGCAACAATCAACTTTGACTTTGGGTCAAACTTGGATTGATCTTGAACTTTGGACTCGTTGATGAGCCCGACAAATGAATTTGAATTAAATTGTGAAAATAATTTCACTTTTTTATTTTTCCCACTCATCGTGAAAATAATTATGAAAATGGTTGAAATAATCATATTGGTACACAGTGATCATATAGGTTTTTACGGTGCCATTCAACTTAACATGATCAACCATAATTGATTTCACGTGATACAATATAATTTAATTTGAACTAAAAATTAATTATTTTGTATACTTTATTATTTTCATTTTAATTATTTGTAATATTAAATTCATACTAACATTTTTCTACCTTTTCCAATTGAAAATTTGTCAAGTTAGGGTCAACGTACGTAGTAGTAAAGATGATGCATCATCTATTTTTCCGTTTGAGAGCCAAAACAAAAAACGCATGCTACCTATTACACCAGACCTTCAACTAGCTATTCTACCCTTATCGAATCGGAACCAATCACCCCACTATAATAATAGGAGAAAGGAAAACGCTCGAACAGTTGAGAGGCCACCGACTAACAACTTCCATACACAGAGATAGATTCATTCTTTGTATCTGGTCCAATTTCACAAGCCTCCACGGATTGGTCGGAAGTCACGTCTTCTTTTGTAAATTTACCTACTACCTCAGTAAATTTTTTCATACTTCTTCAACTCTCGAACTCATATAATAAAATAATATATCATCTAATGATATGACACGTTGACGTGTTAATAATATATTAAAAAAAAGGGTTATATTTGATTTGTGCACAAAAATTTGAGGAACATCGAATTTGGGTAACATCGAATGGAAAAACAGAGGGAGAGGGCTAACTCTGAAGAAATGGAGAAGCTCTGCCGAAGATGTAATCGGTCGTATCTTCCATCCTCCAATTCATCTTCTTCATGCCGTTTCCATCCCTCTTTTTTCGTCTGTCGCCGCCACGATGACCAGAAGAGGTAACCTAGAATCTTCCCCATCATTCATCCACTATTGAATCATACTTCTTCCTCCTTGGTAACCCTTTCAATTTCTCTTGCTTTGTTGGATTAGGGCACTTTGTCTGTTGATTGTTATTCGAGTTTTTGAGTCATTTTCATTGCGTTTCGAAGAACTGAATCTTAGTGTTAAAATAAGTCATTGCTGGCTGGGAGAGATTTTGAAGCCAGTGGGCTATAACTACAATCGGTCATATACCGTTGTATTGAAAATAGCGAGTTTGTAATGAGGGGTTTGGTTATTGGAAAACAGAGTGTGAGATCCCACATTCGGGAGGAGAACAAAACACCTTTAAAACCTCTCCCTAGCATTCACTTTTTAAAAAAACTTGAGGAAAAGCCTAGAGAGAACAATATCTGGTAGCAGTGAGTATAGACCGTTACACATAGAGTTGCTAGTTCAGCATCAGAATGATTCCATTGGAATTTTCGAGCAAGTTATTTAGTCGTGTTGAGTTCATGATGCAAATGCAGAGTTCCCTTTTTTTCTTTTTACTTCTTTTGTTTCTAAGAACGAGTGGCATACAGAACTTTGGCCAAACCAGTCAATAACTAAGTTACAAGAGAGATAGAGGGGCTTATTAGTTATTAGCAGCAGGGATTGAGACTATTTGCTTAGCAGTCTGCAATCAATATTCATTTAAAGTTTGCACTTTGAACTCGGTACTGGTGGTGTTGGCTTTTTTGCTTTTGAATTTTATGGTTTCAGTATAGTTATTATACTTGGTGATTGTTAAGTTTAGCTTTGGTGTAATGATTGTTTGGATCTTTTGGCAGAAAAAAAAAAGAGAT
This sequence comes from Cucurbita maxima, assembly GCF_002738345.1. NCBI lineage: Eukaryota > Viridiplantae > Streptophyta > Magnoliopsida > Cucurbitales > Cucurbitaceae > Cucurbita > Cucurbita maxima. Next base: position 1,966,055 of record NW_019272025.1, on the reverse strand, counting down.
GAAAAAATAATTGGCTTTTGGCGCTAGGATTAACAGGATAGATGATTTCAAGTTATGTATGATACGAGATAAAAGAATTTATGTTTGCACCATAGTTTGCATTAGAGCTTTACAGTTTATAAACAATTTATGATCTTTTTATAAACTTCGTCTGTGCTGTTTCTAAGATTGAAGCCATTGCAATTCGTTGATGTAAAACGCGGTATAATACAGAGGGAAGATAAAACGCCCTCCAGAAAATCCTCCTAGGAGCTCATGGCTTCAACGACAATATTGATAGTTGGGGAGTATTTGCAACAAATGTTAGAAAGCAAGCCAGATGCAATCTGTAAAACAAACCCCTTCTGAAAGATATCGAGTAAATGCTCTCTCGGAAGGGGTTTGTTTTACCGATTCCACCTGGGCTCGCTTTCTAAATTTGTTGCTATTACTTCCCCACATGATTGTAGCAAATACTCCCCAACTATTGATCTTGCTCGTTGGCTTTGTATAATCTTTGAGTACCTGATTATTGGGGAAGTTCTTCTGTTAAGTAACTCAAGGAAGGGTCGCCCCTCTATTGTGGATCTATGATTTGGGGAAGAAACTGCGAAGTGTATGATTAGGGTCAATCCAGAATTTTGTAGATTCTCCATTTCCTTCCCCGCACCTTATTTTTGTGACAAAATATCCTTGCACTCGACATTCCATACTAGGGGATCCTTGTAGAAAGAACGTCTGGCCTTATACCAATTCAAGGCTAAGAAAAGAAAACAAATCTCCTCTCTTTAAATTTTCTGATTCTACTTCACATTTTTCACTTGTCTGCTTCATTTTCTCTCCTGCATTACGTGGAAGTTTGAATAAAATTGACAAACATGTCTATACATCAAGCTTTGTAGTTAAGCTCAACTTCATTAGGTAGAATTATTTCCCTGCATTCTTTGTCTCAAACTATTGAACAAAATAAAATCCAAATTTTTGATGTTGACCTATCGGTTAACACAAATGTTGAGAATAGTCCAATATTCAAGCAATGCAGGAAAGCATTGTAGGTTGATATCCCTGCACTGTCACATGGCCTATCTTTGTGGAAACATGGAATTGTTTCCCTGCTCAGCAGAATATTATTTACATCGATTTTGCAATAAGTATCACTCCCTAGGAAAGATGTAGACTGCCTTTCTCCCCTCAAAATCGGAACCTTCCAAATGTTCTTACGAGATAGGAAAGAAGAATGCAGAGGTAAGATCGACTAGATACATATTCAAAAGCATCATCTTCTAGTTAGTTTTATCTAAAGTGAACCCACTCTATGGTAATCTTTCAAAAGAAGAAAAAGAAAGAAATTGAAAAAAATTAGTGGTGAAAATCAATTTATACCCCTAAAGTGTTGGGGTTGTATCACTTTAAACCCTAAACTAGTGATTGTATCAATCAAATCCTAGCCTTTCATTAGTAAGTTAATTTAGACCGGGTTAGGATTCCATTTTAAACCATTTTAACACGTGCATAACTGACTTCTTTAAATGCCCAAATTAACGTAGTATTAGAAAAGTAAGTTGAAATTAAATGAATAGTAGTAGTTTTCATTAGCATGAGTAAGTTTTAATTGATACAACCTCAAAGTTTAGGCTTATAAATTGGTTTTTCTCCTAAAAAAATTATGATGAAGTTTATGCAAGCGGAACTAAAAAAAATTTCTATTGAGTTTGAAGAAAATGTAAAATTTTGTCATTAAATACCGTTGAAAATGGAGATGAAACAGTAGCCAGTGAATTGAAAGGAGCTTCACTACACCAATTGCCCTCCAAGAGCACTGCTACTGAACATTTGATGACATTGGAGAAATAGGAAATACTTGAAGAAATTTATTTCCAAGGGTGTCTACAAGAACCTCTAACTGACGAAAAAGAATTGTATTTATTGTTGTGTAATTCACGCTTGCTTTCCATGGTTGAATTCAATTGCACAAGTTTTATTTCCCATATATGCAACTTCATGTATCATATTGAATATTTAAGTCAACTGGATCTCTCCGGAAGTGGGGGAAGTTCCTCATGCCAACAACCATAAATGTGAGCCACTTGGACGAATCATCCACAAGTTGAGGAACATTGTAAGAAGAGGGAAGGGGCTTTTACATTTTATGTTTTTGTTTCAAATTACTTATGCTTTTATCCACTTATCTTTACAAAGTGATGTTAATAGTTAATGCGATCCAATAGATGGTTATTACGTAGTGATTTCATGTCTGGTGTGAAATTAACTTCTATTTAGTCAAAAGTCAAAAGTTGTTTGAAAAACCCATTAAACTAATTGTAGTTGAAATAACTCGATGATTCTGTTTGATAACCCATTAAACTAAGAAGCACTTGGACAGATGTGATTAGATCTGGCTCAAGTTTTGGAAAATTGTCTCAATGCCGATTCATTTGGGTTCTTTTTTGTCTGTCTGTCTGGCTTGATTAAAATTAAAAACTTATCAATTTTATGATCCATTCCAGTTTGTAAAGGGGTTAAGCCAGGTCAATTGATTGTTGCTCATGACAAGGCAAGAAAATTCCTACTTTGCCCGCACTTTGTTCTTGGACTATTCCCTGTAGAATAAAGTCTCTGTAGTCCTGAGTATGTGGATACTCATTCTAAACCACATGGGTGGATACTCATTCTAAACCACATGGGAGTCTATAGCTAGGTTACCGGCCATCTCACTTTTTCCCCCACTCTAATTTTCCCGTCTCTATCAGAAACTGTTCAAGGGAAGTGTTTGGGTCGCCTTGACGAGGCATACGAAGTGTGGGGCTGTGCTTCCGATGCTCCAGTTTAACTTGCTAGCCTAACCACGTCTCGAGTTTTGTTGAGTCTCAGACAGAAAAAAAAAAAAAACTGATTAAAGATGCGGGTACATTAGAGATTCAAAGGTCCCCCGAAAAAAATATTTGGTGTAGTAGTGGACTGGAGTGGTGTGGGATGCGTCCACAAGTAACACTTCTGTCCTAGTTTTGTCTTTTTACTCCTTGTCTCTTCTTTCTCTTCTGGGTTGGCAGATTTCGGGTGGAAGTTCGAAATCATATTTATGCATGTATTTTCAATTTGAGCATACTTCATCGTATGTTTTGGTCAAGAACATAGAGATTTGCTGCCTATGTTGTTGAAGTCAAAATACTTGGGTACACATATATTCTCTGGAATATATATTTAAAAAAAACTGCATTGATATTGATAAGGAATTACACTGTAACAAGCGTTGAATGAATTATCTTCTTTTTTCCTATTGAATCTGCTCTCTTGATTTGGCAGTCTGATATTTTCAGTTGATTGATTCAAGGTACTATGAATTGGGACCCAACGACCCGCCTTATGCAGCCAAATTCTACGACTGCTGTGGGGCTGAGGATGCCGAGGCGTCAGGCTGCACCACCAGCTTCCATGTTTCTTATGATGAATGATCATAACAACAATATCTGAAGCTCTTTTTCACTCAGGTCTTGTGCTTTGCACATTCTGTAGATATAATCTCACCACATCATCTGCCAAACAAGGTTCATCTCATCCTTTTATGATTAAAGCTTCTGAATCACTTTGAGTTCTGTGTTGTGTTTGTAGAGAAGACTAAATGAAACATAACATGATTAGTTTCTGAAGAATGAGTTCAGACAAAGTTGCTGTAGTTTTTCATTAGAAAACTATTTCTTGTAAAAAGTTGTTTTTGGTTTCATTTATTTTGTCTTACAGTGGCTGTAAAGTGTGTTCTGATTCTGGGACAGATAAGATTATGTCCGTTTCTCTTGGGACCTTGGGGGGAGATTAAAGAGAGAGAGAGAGTAAAAACAAATGGGTGGTGAGGGATTCACGTGTAGGGTTGAACATTATGGTAATGAACTGCAGAAAGATATGGTGGTTGCAGACTACAGAGTGTTCAAATAGTGTCCCTATAGGCTTTCTCGGAGAGTTTCTTCTCAGGTTTTAAAATGTGTCTACTACAAAGAGGTTTCTAGACTTTTATAAGAAAAGATTCGTTCCCTTCTCCAACCGATGTGAGATCTTACAATTCATCCCCTTTGGGAGCTAGCATTTTTGCTGGCACACTGCCTGATGTCTAGCTCTGATACCATTTATAACCGCTTTAACCCACTGCTAGTAGATATTGTCCTCTTTGTATTTTTCCTTCAAAGGCTTTCCCTCACGGTTTTAAAACATCTCTAAAATCGTGAGACCGATGACAATACGTAACGAGTCAAAGCGATGAGTTTGGGCTGTTACAATGACATTGCAAGTTCTTTATGCTGACTTTCCTATCCATGTTTCTAAAAGCAAACTTGTAGTTTATTGTTAAGCTCAAAGATTTCTTTAATGAAATTTGATAGGTAGTTTACCGTCCTCGTTGGCATACTGTTCAGTGTCTGGTTTTGATACCATTTGTAATAATCCAATCCCACTGTTGGCCGATATTGTCTTCTTTGGATTTTTTCTTTCGGACTTTTTCTCAAGATTTTAAAACGTTTGTTAGAGAGAAATTTCAATACTCTTATAAAAAATGGTTCGTTATTCTCTCTAACCGAGATTGGATCGGACTGTTTTGTATTGTTTTTTATTCAAACTTTGGTGGAAAGAGACACAAGAATATGAACAACAAACAGTGAACAAAAAAAAGTAAAGAGGAAGAAACACATGTTGTGATGCCCATTGGGTATCTGAATAAATGCTCTGTCTCTTTGGTCCTTTCCAAACATTTGTCTTCCTTTTTTAAATTGTTGAAACTCACCCATGACCTCATTTTTTCAAACTTGGCCTTTTTGACCTCTTCAAAACTGAAATCATCTCTTTAACAAAAACATTGGATATCCTAAATTTCTCTTCTTCTCTCTTCTTTTCTTATCTGTCTCTTCTCTCATTCGGTCGTTCTACGAGATACTTGAACCTCTTTATTTGGAATCAGAATCCTCCACAATGGTATTGTCCATTTTGAACATAAGTTCTGATACTTTGCTTTCGGCTTCGGCTTCCCCAAAAGGCTTTATACCAATGGAAATGTATTCTTTACTTATAAATTCGTGATCATTCTCTAAATTAGCCAATGGGGGACTCTCTGATGTTCCACATTGGTTGGGGAGGAGAACAAACCACCATTTATAAGGGTGTGATGTTCCACATTGGTTGATGTTTCACATTGGTTGGGGAGGAGAACAAACCACCATTTATAAGGGTGTGGAAACCTTTCCTTATAGACGCATTTTAAAGCCTTGAGGAGGGGAAGCCCAAAAAAGGAAAGCTCAAATAAGATAATATCTGCTAGGGGTGGATCTGAGTTGTATCAGACTCCCTCCCAACACTCTCAAGTTTGAAATTTAAATCATTTCGAGTTCTGAGCACATTAAAAGTTAAAAATCCTTTGATGCAAGCTCAAAGTTTAAACTTGAAGCATTTGGTTGATGAAGGGAAATGAGTGGAAATTTGCATCGTTGGAGCAATTTCTTCACCAAGTTCACTAGTGTTTGAAGGAAATTTTATTCAATTGTTGTCGGGCTAGTGGAGATTGGGCAATTGATTCGTAGAGTCAAACTGGTGAAGAACTGTCATGATATCATTTCAAAACTGGCTTAATGTTTAGAAATATTATCGAGTTATGTCTTAGTCTTGTCAAGATCCCAAAATAATGATTCCGAATTCATATGATTTGATTATGAATATGGTTCTTAATTGGCAATTAATATAGTGGATTAATGAAAAAAATCATTGTTGGTATGATATAGTGGGATGACAAAAGTCGTTGTCATTACAATATATAATGGAATCACAAAAATCATTGTCATTATCAACATATATATATATAACTCCATTTCATTTGTCCTATTAATCAATGTATTATTGCATCATTAGAATCATCATTCAATTCTATCTCTCTTTTTTTTTATTACGGTTGAGAGTTTGAGCTTCTAATAAAAAGAAAGGCATTCTCGTGTGAATGTGGCTGGTGCTTTGTGTCATAATCATACTATGAAAAGAGTAGATTGTGACTTCCACGTCGAGATGAGCAAAGCGGTGACCCTCAAGTGGAGTTCATCTGGTTACGCGAGGGTCAAGACATACGAGTGTCATGATGTGACCGAGGAGAATGGCTGAGTAGACAAGAGTGTCAAAGATAGAGTTGTTGAAGGGCTGAGTAGGCCTCATACCTTAATCTCAAAAGTTAGGGTTTTTAAGGAAATTTGGGCATGCGGTTCTGGAGTTAAGTCTGTTGTATGAAATATGAAAGTTTGCGAAATTTGGTGTTAATCGGACATGGGACGGACGCTCCACGACACCGTATGACCATTCGCCAAAATTTTGTCTAGTCCTGTCAAATTGGAAATGCCTAAAATGTATCTTAGGGGGAGGTATGATGTCAGCTATCTACCACCCTTGGACCTTAAGGCTTCAGCGAACTACCCTGTGCCACATATTGTGCCAAAGTGAGGGCAAGTGTTGCAAGACGAGTTTCTTGGGCGACTTCCTTTGATATGGATTTTTCAAGGACAGTGTCAGACTGCATGGTGTGCCAACATTGCACCCCAGCCCATGTATCGAAGATTGGATCGTACACCCACTATCGATACGAAATTCGTAAATGATATGGTACAAACACGAGAGGATCCCATGCCTTGATGGAACTCAAACGGATGAATGTTTGAGATGTCTCAATATTATGTACAACACGTGAGCCCATTCTCGAAGGACATAACCAAGCGAGCTATGATGACCAACAACACCATGCGACTTGGGTTGGTGTCAAAACATGTGGACCATGTTAATTACAAACCTAAATGATGTTGAGATGCAACGTTACATTAAGAGACCTTAGCCCTGAGTAGAGGAAAGGTCGAGTTGAATGACTTGGCCTAGTGTAGAGACAAGTCAGTTGGGTCGCAAAAGATTGAATATGCACGCATAACCAGCGTGTGTGACCATACAAGCTTGGATTCTACAAAACTTATGTTCGATTGGCGAAGACAAACCTCATCTATGGTTCAACGAATCCACAAAGACAGGCGAAAAAGTATATGAGACTTGGGTTTCCCTGAAGGCGGGTAATAAGCATGTCAAGATCACGAAGCCTAATAATAATTTGATATTCCAAATCAATTTGCAAACTAATTCTACAAGAAACGCCTAGTGTTTTTTTGTTGTTACAACTTCCCACTCACCTTCCTACCAATTTCTTTTTAACTAATTTAAATAATAATAAATAATAAAAATGAATTTTCTATTGTCTTCCTCAATCATTCAATATATATATATATATATATATATATATATATATATAAACCATATTATATAAATAAATAAATTAGAAGAATAGAAATTTCAACTATTAAATTAAAAAGTACAAAATTTCACTTTTTTTTTTTTGGAAAAATAAAAATAAAAATATTTTTTATTTTACTTATATGGCATCATTTTCTTTTATCTTCCTTTAAAAAAACATAATAATTATTATAAGCTATTTTAAAAATTATTTTCTAAATTGGAAATTTACATTAAAATAAGAGATATGAAATTAGGGAAATTATTTATAGAATTAAATGTTTAAATAAAGGAAAAAAAATCAAGTTGGATATATTTTCTAACTGTTAATAAATAATAAATAAATTTCTTAGTATAAAGTTTATTTTTTTAATAAATGTACAAAAAAAAGTCCCCTGATTTCTTTCCCTTTAATTACACTTTAATTTTTAACAAAAAATAATAAAATAAATAAATAAATATATATATATATATATATATATATATATATATATTCTCATTTTTTATTAATTTTCATTTAAAAAGGAGAAAAAATGGGGATCATGGGTCGAACTGTGTCCAATGAAAACGAAACACGTGGACATCTTAAAATGTATAAAGATTGAAAATGAAAGGGCATCTGACATAAATAACAATTTGTTTGATACACAAAAAGAATATATATATATAAAAAAAAAAAATTTAAAGTTTATTTTTATTACGAAAATGCCACACTCATGGATCTTTGGCCCCTCAAAATAGATTTTGAGAGGTTTAAAAGTGATTGCCAAATAATAATAATAATAATAATAATAAAAATAAATAAATGATTAGGAAGAGTTTAGCGAAATCATTATATCTAAACTAAACTATTTAATAATTAAAGATGTTCATTTAATCTAGGGTTAGGGTTAGGGTTGGAGCTACACGGGAACCAACCTCGAACAAAATAGAAAATCTCCGTCTAAATGAAGAATGAAGAGGGAGTAGTGATAGATTTTTCCTCGTTAGTTAAATACTGACCAGAATGTATTAGGATGTTTTATATTTTTTAAAAGAAAATTATATTTAAATTTTAAATTATTCACTAAAAATTCATTAAAATATATATATATTACCCTAAATCAAATTAAGATATTAATTTTAGGTGTAAATTTAATATTAAAATTAAATAGGAGGAAAAAATTGAATTGAAAAATATTTTATTTGTGAGAGTATAAAGAATATTTTAAGGATGAAAGAAATATAACCTTTTAAGAAAATAAAGACAAAATATTTAATTAAATATAGGAAGTTTTGATTATTAAAAACAGCTGGGCAGTTGACCAAATTATAGAGTTATTTATTTATTTATTTATTTATTTTTAAATGATAATAAATAGGGTTAGCAAAATTAGCTTCTAAACTCGTAATTCGAATCACTTTATAAGATAAGTTGATTAATGTTATTTGAATGACTCTAACGTGCAAATTTTATATAAAAATATAAAGTAATAACATGAATAATAGCTTGATTTATCTGAATAGGTTGACTAACTATCTGACACAAAATCTCAAGTTCATAAATTTATTAAACATTAAATCGAAGACGTAAAAATTCATATTCAAATAAAAAAACCCATTAAACGTTTTTTAAAAAAGATAATCTATTTGATAAGAATTTAGAAGTTCGAAGGGTAAATTTGTAATTGAATGTAAAAAACACAAACAAAGTGTCTCGAAGAATGATTTCTTAGTCTTTTTAATTCAAGATCGAACTGTCGATTTTTTAAATAGATGTTTTATCCATTAATTTGGACTCGAATCGACCCATTCTAAAAGAGGCCGTAAATAACTATCTCCACAAATATATTCTTTTAATTTTTAATAAAGATTGACTTTAATATGAAAATTTTCCAAGCATTAAAATGCCTTTTTTTTTTATTCTCAAATAATTTAAATAATCATTAATTATATATCTTACTAAAATTTTATTTTTGTCTCAATAGTCGTTAGTTTAATCTTTAAAAAATTAATATTTAAATGATTTTTCAAACTCAATAATTAACCTTTTGAAAAAGTATTAAAATATTAATAATAAATAAATAAGACTAAATGATTTTTGTATCTAAAAAATATTATTAAACTTTTAAAAGTTTTAATTTACCCTTCAAATAAAAAATAACCGTTGATTTTGGATAGAAATCGAATATCCCTAAACTTTTAAAATATTTAAAATATATTATTTAAACTTTTAAAATTGTTTTAAAAGTTTCATTAATACCCTTGCGTTTTTTAAAAATTTCAAAAACACCCTTATATTTTTATTAAAGAATATACAAAAAGAAAATATTTGTATTACATTTAAAAAATACTCATAAACTTTAAAAAATAATATTTAAAAATTTAAAGATAATATATGAGACGAGAATAAACCGATTTCATTCATATATTAAAGAATTTTTTTTATAAAGATAAAATGTATTAATCCAATTTTTTAAATTTCATGAGTATTTTTTTAAACATAAAAAAAAAAAATAGTCAGTTATTTTCATAAAAAACTAACGGTAAAAATATTTTTAAAAAAATTTAAAAATAAAAAAAATTGTTAAATGAACACGACTCTCTCGATAATGATATGATATTGGCTTCATACGAATGGAGAAAGTATTATTTATATATGGATAAGAAGCGGGTAACTTTTAGAATTCAATTTACCCATTAAAAAAAACTTGAAAAAATGAGAGAAGAAGATGAACATTGAAGCAAAAGTTTTATTTTTTACAGTTCCCAACAAAAAAAAAATCCATAATTTGAAAGGGGGAGAAATGAAATTGAAAATCCGATGGGGTGAGGGTTCAGATGTTGGGGTTTGGGTTTGAGGCCTAAAAAGAAAGGTCTGCGTCTGCTTCTTAGTCTTCCATTCCTCAAATGGCCTCTGAAATAAAGCAGCCATTGTTGTAGCTTTACCTGCTTGAACAGAGAGACCAGCAGGCCCATTTTGGTCATTTTCTAGAGAGAGAGAGAGAGAGAGAGAGAGAGAGAGAGAGCACCAACAATCTTCATTGTTGAGTTGTAATCCTGGTGTGGGTTTGCCAATTTGAGGGACACCAAAACCAACCCGAATTATTTCACTCTCTCTTCTTCTCTTTCTCTTTCTTTCTTCTTATGAACCCATTTTTTCCTTTACCTTCTTCTTCCTTCTGGGCTTTCCTTCTTTGTCTCTAACAACAACTCAGAATCTCAGAGACTTGTATCAACAATTCATAATGCCGCCATTTTAGCAGCTTCGAGCTCCCTTTTCTGCTCTGTTTCTCTCTTCTACAACACTTTTCTCACTTCATCTTACTCTGCCGCCGCCATGTCCACCAAATCTAAGTATGTCTTCTGATCTCATATGGGTTTTCTTTTGCTGTTCTTCACTCATCCGTAACTTCTTCTGGGTCTAATTTTAATTTCCTCTCCCAATTTTCTTGGATCTTCTGTTTATGCCCGTTTTAGGGCCACTTTGGTTCTCTCATATCTTCTTTTTCTTTCAATTTTTTTTGCTCTGTTCTTTACCGATTCCGCTTGTTTCTCTGTTCTGTGTTCTGGGTTCTCTGTTTTTTTTACTCTCTGTTGCATTATGTCTTGTTTCTGGGTTCGTTGTGTTAACATTTGATAGCCAATTTGACGGTGGTTTCTTTGAGATCTCGTACTCTGTCGGTTAGATCTACTTGGAAGTAATTTTAGGATGTTTTTCTTTCAGAGTTGGTGTGTTCTGCTGCTTTTTCTGATTGAAATTGTTCTTGAGGAGGCTTAAATGTTTCTGGAGTTCATAATTTTTGGATGTTCTTTAGGAATTTGAGATGGGTTTGTTTGGATTATGTTGATTACTCCATTTTGATTGTTCTTAACAGATCTTCTACACCTGAAACTCCCAACAAAACATCGCCTGCAACTCCTAGAGTAAGCAAACTTAATAGAGGGCTTGCTAAATCAGACTCTGATTCTCATTCCCCTTTGCAAAGGTCTCGGCTCTCGATCGACCGGTCCCCTCGACCTGCAACGTTGAAGCCTGCGGTCGATCGTCAGCTGCCGAAAGTTGCTACCCCACCTGATGTAAGTTCTAGCTGAGACACTCAACTGTTCTTCCACCAGAATTGGTAATATGTGAATGCATATCATTATAGCCTGTTGATTGTTCTTCTTATTTCAGAAAGCACAGCCTCGTGGTACCAAAGTTGCTGAGATACAAGCTCAGCTAAATGTGGCTCAGGAGGATTTGAAGAAGGCAAAAGAACAGATAATTTTGGTTGAAAATGAGAGACAAAAGTTGAGCAATGAATTGAAAGAAGCACAGAAATCAGCAGAGGAGGCGAATGAGAAGCTCAAGGAAGCTCTGGTGGCGTGCGGTCGAGCTGAAGAGAGTTCCGAGATCGAAAGGTTCCGAGCGGTTGAGATGGAGCAAGCAGGACTTGAGGAAGCTCATAAGAAAGAAATGGAATGGCAGAAAGAGATGGAAGCTGTGAGGAGCCAACATGCTTTAGATGTTGCTTCTCTCTTGTCCACAAGTCAAGAGCTTCAAAGAGTGAAGATGGAGTTGGCTATGACTACCGACGCTAAGAACCAGGCGCTGAGCCATGCTGATGATGCGACGAAGATCGCCGAAATTCATGTCGAAAAGGTCGAGATTCTCTCTGCTGAGCTAACTAGATTGAAAGCATTGTTAGACTCCAAGCTCGAAACACAGTCGAATGAGAATGGACAATTGATAATGAAGCTTAAATCAGAGATTGAATCTCTGAATTTGGAGCTTCAGAAAGCAAAATCATATGCAGAGAAGGTGAAGGAGCAAGACGCTTCAATCGAGCAGCTTAATAACGAACTAAAAGCTGCAAAAACAGCAGAAGCGTGCTACGAGGAAACGATCACGGAGAAAGAGGCTTCAATTGAACAGCTTAATATCGATCTAGAAGCAGCTAAGATGGCTGAGACATACGCACATGGGTTAGTAGAAGAATGGAAAAACCGAGCTGAGGATCTAGAAACACAATTAGAGAACACAAATAAGCTCGAACGATCGGCATCGGAGTCTCTCGAATCTGTGATGAAACAATTGGGACACAACAATGATCTATTGCATAATGCAGAGCTTGAGATTTCAGCTTTAAAAGAACAGATAGGTTTGCTGGAAATGACTGTTAAAAGACAGAAAGACGACATGAAAGAGTCGGAGCAGCATCTTCATCGTACAAAGGAAAAAACATCAGAAATGGAGAAGTTGGTTGTGTCACTGAGGTTTCAGCTGGAAACTGTCATGGAAGAGAAAACTCAAGCTTTGAATAATGAGAAGCTTGCAGCTTCAAGTGTACAAAGGCTATTAGAAGAGAAAAACCAGCTCTTAAATGAGCTAGAAACCTCCAAGAATGAGGAAGAGAAGAGCAAAAAGGCAATGGAAAGCTTGGCATCTGCATTACACGAAATCTCATCCGAGGCGAGGGAAACCAAGGAAAAGCTCTTGTCTACTCAAGCCGAGCACGAAAACTACGAATCCGAGATAGAGAATCTTAAGATGGTCTTGAAAGCTACAAACGAGCGATTTGAAAGCATGCTCGAAAACTCAAACCACGAGATCGATATTCTAACGAGTACCGTTGAGGAATCGAAGCACAAATTCGAGACTTCGAAGGCTGAATGGAACGAGAAAGAGCTTCACCTGGTGGACGCTATGAAGAAATCAGAAGAAGAGAACTCTTACTTAGAAAAAGAAATAGATAGGCTTGTGAATTTGCTTAAACATACTGAGGAAGATGCTTGTAAGATGAGGGAAGAAGAAGCTCAGCTAAAGGATAGCTTCAAGGAAGTAGAAGCGGAAGTGATCTATTTGCAGGAGGTGCTCGGAGAAGCGAAATCCGAGAGCGTGAAACTGAAGGAAAGCTTGCTAGACAAAGAGAACGAGTTGCAGAACGTTCATCAAGAAAACGAGGAGCTTCGAACTCGGGAAGCTGTTTCTCTTAAGAAAGTTGAGGAATTATCCAAGTTGCTTGAGGAAGCTTCTGCTAAAATGCAAACCGTAGAGAACGGTGAGCCAACGGACAGCGAGAAGGACTACGATTTACTACCGAAAGTAGTCGAATTCTCCGAAGAGAACGGTAAACGACAGGAAGAGAAGAACAAAGTGGAGCCATTGATACCCATTGAACATGAAGAACACAAATTTGAGTTTCCATGGGTAGATAATGGTGCTGATTCAGTCGACAAGACGGAGAAAACGGACTCGGAAACAACGGTTCCAAACGGAATCGATAAACCAAAAGAAGAAGAGAAAAAAGATGAATCAGTTCAAGTTGAATACAAAATGTGGGAGAGCTGCAAGATTGAAAAGAAAGAGTTCTCACAAGAGGGAGGAGAACAACAAGAACACGAATCCATTGATGACGAAGGGGACTCGAAAGCAGAGGGCGGAGAGAGTTTTGATCGGATAAACGGGGTAAGTTCAGAAAATGTAGACGATGGTGGAAACTCGCCGTCGAAGCAGCTGCCGCCGCAGCAGGAACAGAAGAAGAAGAAGCCATTGCTGAAAAAGTTTGGATATCTTCTGAAGAAGAAGAACAGTGTGAACCAGAAACAGTGATATACATAGTAATTTTGAGGTGAATTGGTTTGGTTATGATATTGTTTCTGTTCTAATGATATTCTGAATAGGTGTTTGGTGGACAGTAGAGTTTCTTGTATGTTATTGGAATATTTGTTTTGTTCATTGTTTTAATGCCTTCCTTCATTACTGATCTAGAGTTCATGAAAAGGAGTGATTACTTGAGCTTGTATCATCATCATCATCATCTTCATCTTCCATCCATTATAGACATTCTTTGTTAGCGGTTGTAAATTCATACGGTTTGTTTGTTTGTTAGTAGATGTTGTCTGTTTTGGCCGATTATGTATCGTCGTTAGCTTCACAGTTTTTGAAACACGTCTATTAGGGAAAGATTCTACACTTTTATAAGGAATGTTTCGTTCTCGTCTCCAACTGATGTAGGTTGAGAAAGGTTTCTACACTCTTATAAGAAATGTTTCGTTCTCGTCTCCAACTGATGTGGGTAAGGAAAGGTTTTTACACTCTTATAAGAAATGTTTCGTTCTCGTCTCCAACTGATGTGGGTAGGGACAGGTTTCTACACTCTTATAAGAAATGTTTTGTTCTCTTCTCCAATCGATATAGGATCTCACAACCCATTCCTTTAGGGACTCAACGTTTTCGTAGACATACTGTTTAATGTCTAGCTCTACTCAAATTGTAACAGCTCAAGCCCATCGTTAGCAGATATTGTCCTCTTTAACTTGTTACATATTGCTATTAGCCTCACTGTTTTTAAAATATGTCTATTAAGAAAAGGTTTCTACACCCTTATATGAAATGATTCGTTCCTCTCTCTAACCGATGTGGGGCCTCATAGTCAAAACGTGTCTATTAAGAAAAGGTTTCTACACCCTTATAAGAAATGATTCGTTTCCCTCTCTAACCGATGTGGGGTCTCATAGTCCACCTCTTTAGGGACTCAGCATCCTCGCTGACATATCGTATAGTGTCTCTACACCCTTATAAAGAATGTTTCGATCATACAACTTACCCCGGACCTAGCATCCTCGCTGGCATACTGTTCGGTGTCTGGGTTTGATACCATTTGTAAAATTCCAAGCCTACCGCTAGTAAATATTGTCTGCTTTGGTCCGTTACGTACCGCCATTAGTATCACGGTTTTTAAAACGCGTGTATTAGAAAAAGGTTTCCACACCCTTGTAAAGAATGTTTTGTTTCCCTCTTCAACCAACGTGGGATCTCACAACCCACCCTAATAGGGACGCAACGTCCTCGCTGGCATATCGTTTGGTGATTGGCTCTACTCAAATTGTAACAACCCAAGCACACCACTAGCAAATATTGTCCACTTTAGCTTATTACGTATCGTTGGTAGTCTCACAATTTTTAAAACGCGTCTATTAGAGAAAAGGTTTTCACACCCTTATGAGGAATGAAACCGATGTGGGATCTCACAATTCACCTCTCCTAAGGGACATAGTGTCCTAGCTGCCATACTGTCCAGTGTTCGACTCGGATACCATTTGTAACAGTTCAAACCTACTGCTATCCATCGATAGACTTGACCGGTTACATAAATGTCATTGAGTTGATCGTTGATCGGATCTTTGGACACTTTGGGCATTGAATGAATGAATGGATGGATGGTGTGTTTTGATAGTTTGAAGTGAAATGAAAGCAAGAAATGTGGTACTCATTTGTTTAATAGTGAGTCATAGAATCTGTGGTTTGGAAATGTTACCTAAATTAGTTGCCTCAAATAATCACCAAACATTGTCTCTCTCTCTCTGGGGGCCTTTCAAAACCACATCCATTCATATTCTTTATTTATTTAATAATATTATTATTATTCTAATAAAAATAGAATTAAAATTAATATTACATTAAAGAAAAAAACAAAAAGAAAGTAGAAATTGAAACCTTACCAAAATGCAAAATTGTTATATTATAAGAATAATAAATAATCGGATCTAATTGGAACATGAAAATAATGACGATAATAGACATTCCAACTAACAATAATAATTATTATTATTAGTGAAGTTTGAATAATAAACTTTACCTAAATATATGTTTTAGTTTTTAATATTAAGGGCAAAAATTAATTCCTTATAATATTAACATTTTTCAATTAAAAATAGTTATTTTATTGGGTATTTTTCTTAGTTGTACGAACATTATTAGATCATGTTATCACGTCAATGATGAAGAGTTGACTATCTATCAAAGGACAAGGAAATGATGTAATAAGTTTGACTCGATAAAATTTTATGGGTCAAATTGTAACCGCTCAAACTCACTACTAGTAGACATAGTCTTTTTTAGACTTTTTCTATCGGGTTTTCCTTTAAAGATTTTAAAACGTGTCTGCTAGAAAGAGGTTTGAACACCCTTATAAAAAAATGTGGGATCGGTCAATAGATTCAGTGAGTCAAATTGTAATAACTTAAGCCCGTGAATATTGTCCTTACTCAAAAAATTAAAGAAAAAAAACGATTCAACCTCTCTAAACGCGGATTGGTCCGCCGACAGACACCGCCGACAGACACCGCCGGTCCCAAAACCCGTTATCTTTCCACTCCGACATTGCTTTTTCCAATGACTGATTAAAACATATTATATTCACATATGATTTTTTTACGTTTTTCAAATAAGAAATTTTCTTCTTCTTTTCTTTAAAAAAAATTAATAAAAATATTTCGTAGTTTCTTATTTTACTTTTTAAACTTTTAAAAATTCTACTTCAAAATTTTTGGATTAATAAATTTAATAATTTATTTTTAAAAATATTCTTAAATTTTCAATACATAAATAAGTTTTCATCTACTAGTCATACATAAAATTCAATTTTCGAGAAACAAAATGTGTTATTTTTGCTTAAAAAATCAATGTTTTTTTTTTTTACATTAACTAAATTTTATATCTAACCCAATCTTTCAATTTAGCGTGTGAATTTCAATAAATGTCAACAGGTTAAAAAAAAAATACAAAAATTTTAGACCTATTAAACAGAAAATTAAAATTTTAGGATCAAAAGAACCATAAAAACACAAATCTATTACACTTTTTAAGTTGAGAACCATAAAAACACTCACGTGATAGTATGAGAAATTAGACACGACATGTCGACACTTTTTAAAATCAGTTTAATCTTATTTCTTTGATTTTGTTTCCACAGTAAGAACGAGGTTTATGTCGAACCCATGAACATGGAAGGTGAACGTGTTATCATGTTATCGAAAGTAAAAAATCAGCCTTCACAAACTCCTTTCTCAAGCATGTAAAAAAATCAGCTGAAATAAATGAAACTAAACAGTAAATCACATTTAATTATTATACCTCCTTAATAACCCAAAAAAAAGAGAGTTAACTATTAAATTTTTCTCTTCTAATAATTAATAGCAGAACGTAGAAATACAGTTTATCCTTAAAAACTAAACAGCAACCAGCCATTGAGGAGATAGACAATAAGCAAAGTGATAGATACTACATGGCCATATATCTATCTATCTCTCTACGCACTCAGAGTCAAGGAGATAACTGAAGAGAGTTTGAACTTACGAGCTTTCGACGAATTTTGAGGTTGAAACAAAATCTCTGTGCTCGATCTTACTGTCACTTCTTTCCACTCTGAAGTTGGAGCTAAGCCCCCACTTCGGTAATCACGTGGACCGTATAATACTTGTAGCCTTGTAGGAGCTGCAATTGGTATTTATACAGAAGAAATAAGATAAAGAATACAATCACAATAACTTCACCAATTTGAAGATAACATATTAAGGGTAACATACTAAGGATGGTGGCTTAGCGGCTTAGCTTATAGTAATGCTGTTAATTCAATGATAAATGATGATATGAATATAAGACTTGGCTAGTTCTAAGGGGCCAATGTTAAAAAAGAGCTAGGAATGGAGTTAGAATGTTGTGAGATCTTACATCGGTTGAGGAGGAGAACGAAACACCCTTTATAAAGGTGTGGAAACCTCTCCCTAGCAGATACGTTTTAAAAACGTTGAGGGGAAGCCCGAAAGGGAAAGCCTAAAGAGGACAATATCCGCTAGCAGCAGGCTTGAACCGTTACAGATGTTCTATACGTTATCCTATCCTAAGAAGCAAGTAAGAGTTTGAGCATGATACATCCAGATCCAGCTATCTACTTCATTCAATAGACCTTTTGGACACACTCCCCGCAAGATCCAGCCAAGGGGGAACGCTGGTGGGGTTGGAGTAATGGCATTAAAATCCCACCAAAATCAGCGGAGCAAGGAACAGTTCCTTGCTTAGCATGACCACAGAAATATCCCCATCTTAAAATATCCCACTATTCTCCTAAAATTGCCCCATGTTAGAGATGTAAAAATTGTAAACAGTCGAGCGTCAGCCTCATCCTGAACAGATTATAAACCCAAGGTACAACAGGATCAGCTCAAGAAACCTCGAAAAGTAGAAAGGACCATCATTTAAATCCACCACATGATGCTTTCCTCTGAATGACAATGATAGGTTTCAAGCTTCTGAAGCGCAAATGATAAAGAAAACAATTGATATGGAAATATACACAACTGGTGCAAAATTTTTCTTTTTGTTCTTTGAGATTTCTATAATATTAGGGAGAGCTCATCAAAACAATACGAGATAAACATAAATTGAGCTTCCTCAAGATCGCAGGAATCGAAGTTTAAGTACAGCTGAGAATGAAACTAAGGGGTGTTTGAATTGAGGAGTTGGGTGAGGTGTAGTTATTAAGTCTACTCCACCCCTTGTTTGGCCAAGAGTTGTTAAATATGGGTAACTTGGGAAGTAGGATAGGGTGGGGAGTTATTAACTTCCCACGTGGAGTAGACTTTTTCAATAAATTTTATAATAATTAAAATATAAATAGAACTTAAAAAATCATTATTTGAAATCATAATGCAGATCACAGTACTACAAAACAATTTTTTTAGTTTATAAAACTCTTCCTACCTCTCTTCCACTACCTATCCTCTACAATTTAAATTAAAATTTCTTATAACAAATAATAAAAATATTATGTTATTTGTGGTACTTTCTTTTAAACTTAACAAAATAAAATTAGAACCACAAATAACATAAATATAGAATATTTTGAACAAAAGAATGTGTACAATATTCATTTTGAAGTTAATCATGTTAAAATAGCATAAATATATGATTTTTTATTTTTTAACTTAGTTATTTGTATTTTAAAACTTCAGACAATTTATTTCATTTTAAACTAATCAATCTTTAGAGGAACGAATATATATTAATTAAAACTTTTGAAAATCCTATAATTGAACAGTACCAACAAGATTGTAGAAAAAAAACAGCCAATGTAAACAACGACTCAATAACTTCATATTAAGAAACTTTGCACTCCAAACACAGACAAAATAACTCTCCCAAACTATTGGACTCTCCGTACTAAACAACTCTACACCCTAACTAATCAACACGGATTAAATAACTCTCCAGACTGGATTAAAGAACTTCATGTTAAATAACTCTGGAGCACACCTCTAAGAGAGAATAGAAGCAATGGAATCTCCATGGCTGGCTAACTTAATAGATTTGGGATGACACAGACAAGTACAATGTTAGAGAAAATGGAAAATTAGAGGGAAATTAAGAGCTGATCAATGAATAGTAAATGTTGAAAATCATGAATTACTGACTCATCCATTTCATAACATAAAAGTGATAAAGCAAACAGTTGAAGACTCTTATCAAGTAGTAAAAATGCAGAACATTACCGAATCCAAGCATGCTCGTCTTTTGAATGGTCAGATGACTAATTTTTGACCGTTTGATATCTCTCAAATCCTGAACATCTTCTTCCTTGCCCTTGAATTCCAGAAATTCTCCTAGTATATATTTCCCTTTGAGCTCCAATCTGAAGAAAAGGGAAAATAAAAGTTCACACAAAAAGTATTAGTTTTATTTTCTTCTATTTCTCTCTCTTCTTTACAACCTTCCGATCTTAAAGTTCAGATAACCAACTCTGCATGAAGGAATAAATTTGACCAGAATAATAAATAAAAATGCTAAAGCACGAGTTTTGTAATCATCCATAGTCCTATACCAAACCCGATCCTGGTCACACATCACTGGTAACCTACTTGAGCCAAAAAAAAATATCTATATGTGAAGCTTTTTCAATCTCTTTTTTCATTTTCATCATTTACTAAAATGCTGTAAAATTATGTGCACATGTTAGTAATAACAATAAGCATGTTTGCTATGAAAAAACAAAAATAAAATAATGCATTTTACGGATTTTTCTTTTCTTCTTCTTCTTCTTTTTTTTTTTTTTTTTTTTTTTTTTTTTTTTTTTTTTTTTTTTTTTTTTTTTTTTTTTTTTTTTTTTT
>NW_019272025.1:1940922-1945599 GCF_002738345.1 Cucurbita maxima | reverse complement strand
TTTTTTTTTTTTTTTTTTTTTTTTTTTTTTTTTTTTTTTTTTTTTTTAGTGGTGGGGGTGGCTGACGTTGCATAGATGTTGAACTTACTTATCCCACATCGGTGCAGTGCCAAGGATAGCTTTAAGCTTTTGATCCAGAGGTTCATCCTGCAATTCTTTCTTTCCACGAAATGCACCTTTCATCCAGCCAGAGAAGGAACTGTGTCCCGGTTTCAGCTGCATCCACTGGTCATAGGTAGTAACCTCGGGCGGAAATAACCCTGAGTCAATTGTACTGTAAGGGGAAAAGGTAGCTGTTAGAAATTTCTTACAACTTGAAAACTCTACCGTCACTTTACACAAGAATGATTCTTTCTCCTAAATGCTTGATGTATAACCATACAGTAAGCCCATACAAATATTGGCCATATTTATCATACATTAGATTTATAGAACCATACATTTATCATGATCTGTTGAGTGGAATCATTTTTTTTTTAGTACAACGTGGGAGTATTGGGATATAAACCTCCTACCTCAAGGGAAGTATATGATAATTACTGCTGAGATATGTTCACGTTGGCTAGAGAATCATCTTTTACTCAAATGACTTTAAAAACAATGGATTCCCCCATGCATAAACCTAATAATAGGTCAGAAGCAAAGGAAAAGGAAGGTACAACATGCAGAATTTACACCCTGCAGCTCATCCAAATCTAACTCAAACCATTCTTGTGCCCCTCATCTTTCATATTCTTCCCTCTATTCTTCTCACGCAATACCCCCCAACTAAAAAATTCACATCACCCCCATGGAGAAGAACACAACTCCATCTTCAGCTACTACTCACATACTCCTACTGATGAAAGTGTTCTGTCTTGTTCTGCTTTCTTTCTCCTACCTAGATAAACTGAATGGAAAGCCTACAGCGGCCTTCACGATCATTTCATCAAATTTACAACATAGTTAAAGTAGTTTCTTGATATTGAAAAGTTTAGAACTGCTGTTCATTGGTGAGGCATGAAGCATGAGACATGAAATGTTGAAATTAATCAGATTCAAAATTCAGCAAAATCAGAACATATAGACTGTAGTCTATAATACCAATTAATTGAACAGATAGGCAACTTCAGCTATGTCAAAGCAACCTCTAATTTAAATACACTGTTTGCAGTACCAATTAGACGAATTTTACAAACTTTTATGGACTATTGATGTCAGTACGCAAATTTCACCTTCTCTCATTAATATTTTTTTTGGCAAAGAAAAAAAAATCATTGATGTTGTGAAAAGCTACAAACAAAAGTATAGAATCCTTTAGGAGTTATAAAAAATAACAGCCTAATTGCACTTATTTACATAATGGAACTTGAGAGAAGCACCACTTAGAATAATGAAATTGTGCTATCCCAAACCCTATCCTTCTCACTAAATAATTTGGACTCCTCCAGTTTAAAATTTGAGCGAAATTATTCGAACTCATAATTAAGAAGGCGGGCATTTGTACAGACCAGGTCCCATCCAGTTAAATTTCTGGATACTAAACATTCAGAGTTATATAGACAACATCTGATAAATGGTTGTCCGATAAATGATTCAATGTCAATTTCTGAACTTCGACAACATTAATTATCAGAAGTAAAAAGATAACAAAACTTGAGATCATTTTAAGAAAAGTAAAATTTCTCAATAATCATACCATAAACAAGTTCCAACTCATTACCGGAATTTGGGATTTGGAAGTACAACTTTGCATGACAAATATCCCTCTGGAAGATCCACTCCTCTTTGTTCAAGGTAAGATTCAAGAACTGGTATCAATTGTTTGGTCTCTTCAACCTGAAATTAGAATAACAGTACATAACAGTTATGGAAAAAGCACAATTAAAAAGCATTTGATCGTTCACATGACATAAGGTTCTCTAATATAATAAAGCTGCCTATCCAAAATCCGCAGTACACAACCAAGCATCAGAGACAAAATACTGATAAATATTTTTTTTTTTAAGGGGAAAAAACTAATTCACGCTGAACTTCTTATATTCTTTTCCAGCCACCTAATTCTCTATGCGCTAGAACTAGTTCAAATCCACACCAATAAAATCAAATAAGGATGAAAAAGAATTATAAACCAGTTGCCATCTGACTTGTAGATGCATAGGCTACTTAATGAATAGGAAAATTTTAAACCATACCAATATGTAGATACCTCTATCAGCAACACAGTGCAATACTAGTCAGTATGTACAACATGATTAATTGGCAGATTTTCAGGTACAAGTAAAATAGGCATTACAGCTTACACATGCCAACTATTATGATATTGATATATCAACATCTGGGAATTATGACATTCAACATTATTTACAAATTTCCTCCATACCAGAAAATTTAATGGTCTAGAAGAAAAATTATGGAAGCTAAAGCAATAATAATTCAACTATCACTTACAGGATCAGGAAGAGTCTTTGCCTTATGCCTTCCATCATCACAAACCCAGGAACCATCCGAATTGATGGAGACAAATCCTGATAAGTTCTTGACAGATATCAGCAATAACTCCCTGTAAATGAATTAACTAATGTAAAATTTAGAAAGTTGAATCAAACTATCACAGCATGAATATTATTGTGAATCAATATTATAGGAGTCCGTTAGTTAATTTCCCTTTATGGTAATTTTACATTCAATTAGTTTAGGATTATTGTTGTTACGAAACTAGCTGAACAAGGATTATCAAGAATAACATCCCACTAAGTTACCAATCATCAAATCACTTGGTCTATAAAGAATCTGGTTCTACAATAGTTATTTAAGCATTGGAAAAAATTCTTGGCTTGATTGTTTACTCTTATCTCTACCTTACCAACATTGTTCAATGTGGCTAACAGTAAGGTTTAAGAATTGATAGATATCAATTCATTGGACAAACGTCAAGACCCTCAACTTTAGAAGACCTTTCACTGGGGAGCTGGTCCTGATTCTCATTAGTCCTTGGACAATTATAGCTTTTTCTTGGTGGGATCTACTTCCAAGCCAAACACAAATTTGTTACAGCTAAATGGAAGAATTAAATAACCAAAACAACTTTCCATCTCTCTCAGCACAGCACACAAAATTCATCAAGGAATCCTTATATTTTCACCTTCCCTAGTTGGTGTATTCTCTTCAAAGTATGAAAATAATAATAATAATAATAATCATTTGTTCCTACGTTGTCCTTTCACCTTTACAAATTTTATTTTGGTGGAAAGGAAACTGTTATTCTACTTTAATTTTGATGTAGCTCTTCCAAGCTCTAAGTGCAGGGATGTCGATCGTTTCTTACAAGACTCCCTATTTAAAACAGAGACAAGGGTCCTGTTTTTTGGTGCAATTCCATGAGTTATCCTTTGGTCTAGTTGGATAAAGAAAAATGGAAGGATTACACCAAGCAGCTGCCACAAAAGAAGATTTCCCAAACAACTTAAAAAAACTTAATCAATGAAGACCCTATTGCTCCCCTCAAGCCATACCAACAAAACTTGAGAACGAAAGAAGGAAGTCAACAAAACATATGAACAAAAGGAGAAATATACTAAAGTAGGAACAAAACGAAGCCTATTTGTGGTATACCTCGATTTTATTATTATTATTATTACACAAGTGTTATTCCTCAGCGTTCCTCAATCGATTACAAGGATCATCTAAACAAAGATCCTGGAAGGGAGTTATTTCACTAAGGAACGTCAAAAATTATTATGCCTTCTTAATTTCATTTTCACAGTAACTACTAAGCATAAAAAAAAAATGGAATTCTTTCTTTACAAGGACATGTCAGAATCAGAATGAGAATAGAAAAAGGCTTTTGACCCATACACAAAATAAAAACCACAAATTCTCACGCAAACAAAAAAGAAAGTATCAGATTTGACAATGAAATAATGATTATTAAAATCGTTAGCAAGTCCACAAGATTTTTACCACATTATATCCATAGCTAAACAACACAATTTCAAAAGCAGTATTCATACTCTTTGGTGACCACTACGAGATCAATATTCCGCCGAGAACCGGTGTCAGCATCAGGAATCCGAAGCCCAATGTAAGCCTTACCACCATAAAGCTTTTCAAACCTACAAAAACAAAATAAAGAGACCGAATTAGAAGAATACAGGAAACAGGAACAAAAAAATAAACAATAAAAATAAAGTACAGCAACGGGGAATCGGAGTTTCATAAAACTTCAACAAGCCAATCCCAAGGTCCTGTTCGCTTACTGGATTGTTTCGGAATCCAAACAGTCAATTACAAAAGAACTGATGATCCGACAAGGAGGAAAGAGAAAAAAATGGAAATATAGAAGCTGAATTATAGAGTACAGATGAAGTACCTAGTGGCGACGGCGAAAATAGCGTTAAAATCGGAGGTCTCAACCTCCATAACATCGTCGTCGCCGGAGAAGAAAAGCTTGAACAAGGCATAAACGATCAGTCCACCGACAATTGCGACCCACATGATCGACCGGTTGATGAATTTCGTTCGGTGATCGACGGGACTTCCTAAGCTTGATGTCGTGAAAGAATAAATTCTCTTCGCACCGAAGGAAAGAATTGAATATTTTGCTTTATGTTCGAAATTTCACGGAAGGTAGAAAGGAAAACTTTTTTTTTTTTTTTTTTTTTTTTTTTTTTTTTTTTTTTTTTTTTTTTTTTTTTT
>NW_019272025.1:1930475-1940131 GCF_002738345.1 Cucurbita maxima | reverse complement strand
TTTTTTTTTTTTTTTTTTTTTTTTTTTTTTTTTTTTTTTTTTTTTTTTTTTTTTTTTTTTTTTTTTGTCTTAAGTGAATTCTAAGTCCTTATTGTTGGAGGATGAAAGTCCCACATCAGCTAATGTAGGGAATGATCATGGGTTTATAAGTGAGGAATACTAACTTTATTAGGTGTGAGGCCTTTTGGGAAGCCCAAAGTAAAGCCATGAGAGCTCCACTCAAAGGGGACAATATCATACCATTGTGGAGAGTCTAACACTTATTAATTATTGTAAATGTTATAAAAATATAGATGCTAAATTAATGCAGTCCACGAACCTATAATTATAAGAACAAATTATAGGTTTAATATTGTTATCTTTATTCATAGTATGTAAGTTAATATTATTGTAAGCTTTCGACCCAATTCTTCACAACCCTTCTTTAGAGTATCGGAGTTTGACTGTATATTTCAACCTCTGACTCAAAGGATAGGGTGCAATGTTGGCACACTCATACAATCTGCCATTGTCATGAAAAACTCATTTCCAAAGGAAGTCGCTCAACTCTTACTATGCACACACGAGGTGGCTCACTTAGGCTAGAGATCCTGGGGCGTTGGAGAACCAACATCATGTCTACCCCTAGAATACATTTTAAAACATTTTTGTTTTGGCAAGAGTGTACGTTATTTTGACAAGGAGCGTAAAGCAACGTAGAACGTCTCAAATTTGGTAAGTACTCATAGTTCCCTTATACGGGTTTAACTCTAGAGCCACTCGTCAAAATTCACGTCTAATCGTGTCTTTTGAGATTGTGGCATGGGGCCCATCTAACCTCCATTAAGTTCGTCACTAACAACCTTGACACCACCATTGCTTCTAATATTTTTTATTCACAAGTTTGTCAATCTTGTCCACTCTACTTCTTATGTTTTATGATACGTTATTCTCCTTAGTCATATCATGACACTTGTATTTTCGACTTTCATGTAGTCCAATGGATGTCACTCACATGTCGCTTTCTATCTAAAGGCACATGGAGGTCACAACGTACTCTCTTTTTGCGTTACGAGCTCTAGAACCATTCATTCTTCTTCAAGCTTCCTCCTGGTCAGGTGTCTCCATGAAGCTGAATAAAATTGACTAGGTGTCTACATGAAGCTGAATAATTTTTTTCTTTTCTTTATTGTGGCTTATGAGTTAGGCTTGCGGAACGATTGTTTTTAAGTTAGATTCCACATCGATTGGAGAGGAAAACGAAGTATTTCTTATAAGGGTGTGGAGATCTCCCCTTACTAAACGCTTTTTAAAACTGTGAGGCTGATAACGATACGTAATAGGTCAAAGTGGATAATATTTATTAATGGTAGGTTTGAACTGTTACATTTTCCTTCGGATGTCTCCTGATACATAAGAGGAAAAAGTTCCAAACTCTAATTGGTTTTAATTTGTAGCTTGTCTAGCCCAATCTGAGAAGTGCTAATTCGGTTTGTCTTGAACGTTAACGATTTTCTTATATGGTGATATCTATTCTTTCTAGCAAGAGGTATCGAGTTAACATTTGATATTGAAATGGATGCTTTGATAGATTTTACCGAATTATAAGAGGATCAGATTGACCCCAAGAACGAGTCATGAAAACGAAACAAGTAGAACCACTAACTGTGAGATCCCACATTGATTAGGAAGAAGAACGAAACATTCTTTGAGGGTGTGAAAATCTCTTCCTAGCATATGCATTTTAAAAACCTTGAGAAGAAGCCCAAAAGGGAAGACCCAAAGAGGACAATATCCGTTAATGGTAGGCTTGGGCCATTACAAATGAGGTGAATTGGGGGGGTCACACATCAATTGGAGAAGAGAACGAGTACAGTGAGGACGTTGGATCTTGAAAGGAGATGAACTGTAAGATCCTGCATTGGTTGGGGAGGAGAACGAAGCATTCTTTATAAGGGTGTGGAAATCTCTCCCTAGTAAACGCGTTTTAAAAACTAAGACAATGTCAATGAGTTGAACCGCTACACTGACGTTTAGAAATTTCAAACTACGTTAAGCTCGGGATCACAAAGGATGACTTGAATGAAGAGAAGTGATAGAGGATAAATTCATTGAACTTTCTACAAGAAAGACAGTTAGAGATATCTATCACAGCTTAAACGACCGAAAAAGAGGGAGTAATACACAATCAAATGCAGCAAAAGGGCAAGATACAGCTGAAAGTAGATATCAAACACAAGCTAATCTTGAAGATTTTGTGAGCTATAAAGCAACTTGTTTGAGTATTAATGATGAAGCTAGCGTGACAGGTTGCTATCAGTTTCTTACTAAACTAACTCAACTCATTATATTTAATATTATGATTATGATATCACAAATTTGATGTTTTCTAGCTTATTAAAAAAAAAAAACACTCCAAATCATATGTTTAATGAAGAACTTTCACGACAGCGTTCGTTAAGTTTTCGAACTTTTAAAAATTATAAATTTAATTTTTCGACTTTCCGATTTGTAACAAAGAGGACGTAAAGTTTTCATAGATCCCTGAACTTTTAATTTATATCTAATACATCTTTAAATTTTTATTTTTGTACTGAATATATCGGTTTTTAAATTTTAATGGAAAGTTTAATGATCTATTAGATACAAAATTACGACTAGTAGAGCTTTCCCCCCTTTTCTACCCGCTTCTTTGGTCTTAAGACTATTGATTTTAAGAATGAGTGATTGCCCTTCTCTGACCCTTACTGCCAAACCGGATAGCGAACATTTAATACGTTCCACTTATTGAACAGGGTTCTACGATCAGTCTGCGACTCCTGGATATTGAAAGGCGTCCTTGGGGTGATCTCATAATTCCTACGGAGTAGAGACGATGGGGTCAGTTCATGGATTTTTCTATACACTTATTATTTCATTTATAATTGAATATCTCATTTAATTTTTAAAAAATTATTGAACTAAAGTTGTATTGGTATTTAAAATATATATATATATATATATTTCTTTATTTGAATTTAAATTTGAAATGAGAAGTAAAAGAAGATGATCGGTAGAAGCAGGGATAGAGATGTCCACCGAGAGGAGCAGGGATGGGGATGGGGAAGTCTTTTCTATCCCGTCACCTATGTATGCAGATATTGTCATTTTTTGGTTTTTTCTGTCGGGCTTGTTGATATGAACCAAAAGGCATCAATCATACAATATATTTCAATGGAGATGTGAAGAAAAGGTTGTCAAAATTATCCAAAGGTGTTCAATTCATGCCACAGTGAAGAAAAAAGAAGTGTAATTGTTATAAATTTTGGGTGGGTTACAATTTAGAGTTTTTAGGACTTTTTATTTACTTTAGGTTACAATTACATAATGGTTAATTATGACCCTTAAGTATGAATGTTATAATTCTTGGAATGCCTAGTAGTTTCATTTTGAGGCTATATAAAGCCATGTATGTTGTATTTATAAGAGACTTGAAAAATATAGTAAAAGAAGCATTTGTGCTCTTCTTTAGCCAATGGCTAAGTTTCTTTGCAAATCTATGTAGTTTAGGTTGCATGTAGAATCATTCAAGTTCGACATGATCAATCTTGCTTGTGGAGTGATTCGAATCTCAAGCAAGTGTTCTTGCCTTGAGATATTTGATCAACAAGAATCAATCAAGCTAGACATGATCGATCTTGCTTGTGAAGTGATTCGAATCTCAAACAATGTTCTTGCCTTGAGATATTCGATCAACAAGGTAATCTGAATCTTACTCCCTTTGTAGTGATTCCTTATCTTATCACTTGTCCTCCAAACTTTTAAAATGTGTTCGCTAGAGAGAGGTTTCTACACCTTTTATAAAAAATGTTTCGTTTGCCTCCTCAACCGAAATGGGATCTCACAATCCACCTTCTTCTGGGTCCAGCGCCCTCACGGACACTTGTTATCTTGGAATCTCACAGTTTTAGTTGTAATTAACATAACTAAGCAGTGAATGAACATGGTACGAAAACGTTTTCATAGTAAGAGTATCATAAATATTCTTCGTATTAAGAAACCAAACTATGAGTTCAACTACCACCAGAGAGTTTTCTTATCTTGAGCGATGAATTTACTAATATGATATTTCGTATAAATTTACGTTAGACAATCTTAAGATTATAGAATCGACTCGTGATAGTCTACTAACTTTAACACTAGTCAGAAATGCAATTGTGACAAGTGAGAGACAATAGGTTGGAATTAGTAGACATAAAAAAGGTAGAGGGGACGTGATATGGAAAATCAACCCAAGGAAAAGTATGGAACGGATTACCTTGATAATCAAGATCAAGAGTAAAGAAAACTCGTTTCTAAACTCGTGATTCGAATCACTCCACAAGAGGTTTGATCAATACCACTTGAATGACTCTACATGCAAGTTCTAAACACAAGAATTTGCAAACAAAATTTAGCTCTCAACAAAGTTAAAATAGAAATTCTATTCTTAATTAAAAAATCTGATGTCTAATCAAGAAAAGAAGGCTTTATATAGCCCTTACAACCTTAACCTATGTGATATATAACTCCCAAATTAAATGGGCTAGTAAATGAAAAATACCCATAACCTCCATATTAAAATGGCTAGTTAATGGTGAAATATAGTAACCTATGTGGGTTACAATATAACCTTAACTTCTATATTTAAAACTAGCTACAAACAAATATTTAAACTATAATTAAATAATGCAATTAATAAAATGTGTTTATTGACTCATCCTTGGACTAGTTTCATAAATTCAGCGGAGTTCATTAAATGCAACTTAAAGTGTATTTAATTCACCTCTTTCTTAAAGCTCAACTTTGCACAACATATAACGGAGGTCTCCAGCGTCTTCTAGAATTTCCTTTGATGAGCTCATCATAGCTTGAATATAACTGTATAAGGTTTGTTGTAGCTTTTTAGCTCTCGTCCTTGTAATTGGACCATCAGGTATGGAAATTCCTTGGTTGTGGTTCATATCAGGACGTTACAAACTCCATTTCACAATACTTTCTTTCAACTTATTTTCGACGATTATTCCCACTCACGGTTTCTAAAACATTTTCTCTTGAAATGTGACTCAAGGTTCGACCATATGTCTTAACTGTCCGTGAAGTCTGATTTTACAGAATTGAATTATTTATTGAATTAGAACAAGTGACATATAATCGTTGTCTCAGACGGAAATGGCTACAAATGAGAGACATCGAGCTGGAATTGGCTGGCATAAAAGGAAAATCCAGTGTGAGTCAAAGGTGAGACTTCCAACCCTACTTGTCTCTTTCTAAGCTAAATCTTGCTGGCTCCAGCTCCTTGTTTCTACCCCCAAAATTCATTAACAATTATTTATTGCAATTCCTATGAAAAAAAAAAAAAAAAACATCCTTAATTTATCCATTTTCACTATAAATCTTTAAATTTTGATCGATTTAATTCGATTTTGATATTTTTCTTATCGAGTTCGAGTGTTTGTAAAACAAAAACAATTTAGAAGTTTAAAAGATTAATAATAAGATTCAAATTCGAAATTCAGCACCTGATGATTCTATTATTCTCCTAGATCTCTTGCGATATGGTCTCGGTTCTCTCAGTATGAAATTTCTTAGAAAGTCACCTAACATAGAACAATTCATTTTTGTTGAAAGCAAAACACGTTTAATTTTACCGTTCTTGTAATTGAGCCACTAAAAAAGAAAAGAAGTTACTTTCAACAGTATCACTCAATATCACTCTCATTTGAATGTGATACTCGTTCTTGTATCCTTCGTTTTCTTGGGTGTGACAAAAATTGTGGAACCAATTAACCCTATTCAACAACAAATATTTTATGTGTCGTAAATATTATATATATTTTTATTTTTCCGACAATCTTGTCCGCCTTAAACATAAAAATTAAAAAACACCATATGTCAAATACTTGAAAAATTAGGTCAAATAGAGAAGAAAAAAAAAAAAAAAGACCAAAAGTCCAAATATGTCATTTGTTTTAATTACCTTATCCTGTTTGGCTCTCTTGTTTTCTTTCTTTTATTTAATGTTATAGTGTTTTACAATAATAAAAAAGTCAACGCTACTTTTGGAACATTCATGAATCAACTTTTGATTCTTTTTAATGATTAAATTTATTTTTTATGAGAAAAAATGGCTAATATATTTATTATCGTATTAATTGATTTTGATGAAGTCTGTGGTTCCTATATCGATTGAGAGAAATGAAACGTTACTTACAAGAGTGTGAAAACTTTTTCCTAATAAATATGTTTTAAAACCGTGAGACTGACGATGATATGTAACCGACCAAAGTAGACAATATCTGCTAGTGGTGGGTTTGAGCTGTTAATATGAAGAGTGAATAGATTATCGAACCAGTCATAACTCCCTTTCTCTTTCTTTTCGGTCAAACTTGTCTAGGTTGTCGTCATCGTCGTCGAGTAACTAATGCTCATGATCATGATATTGATTATTTTGGTGCTCGATGTTTTGGTCTAATTATTGTTATGCAAATCTAATAGAACTAGACGTTTAAGAATTTAAGAATAATTTTGTGTCAAATTTACCTCTTCATTATAACTTGTCTAGAAGACGTGTCTCAAACAGGGAGGGGACTCTTCGTTTAGACGAAGAATGAGAGATGAAGTGAGAAACTTTTTTTTTTTCGGTTAGATAAATAGGAATAGGATTATATTCCTCGTCTATATCTCCGACTCGCTTAATATAAATATATTATTTTTTGCTTTATTAAAAAATAATTAGTTATTTTTTAGACTCTAATTAAAATATTTAAATTAAAAAATTGTTAAAAATTATGTTGTAATATTAAATTTTTGATCGGTAGAATATTAATATATACATTTCCTTCATTTATTAGGATTTTTTTTACCGTTTTTAATAAATATTATATAAAAAAATGAATACGAAAAAATTACAGCGGATGTTTTCGGCAGATAATCCCCGTCCAATCATAGCAAATATAAAAAAAAAAAAAAAAAATCACGGGATAGAGAATGAAATAGGTAGTAGGGATAGGGACAGTGAAATCTCCTCGCCCCGTGGACATCTATACTTACATTGTCGACGTTCGATCGAAGAGGGTCGTAGTGTTTTTATTATTTTTGGTTATTTTGTTAGTTCGATAAATTATGTTTTAAAATATTTATTTAATTTGTTAAAAGTTGTTATGATTAAATACAATAATTGAAGAAAATTGAGGTCTTAACCTCCAACTCCCCAACTAAATCACCACCCTCTTTCAATGCCCTTTCTTTTTTTTTCTTTCTTTATATACCAAATCCATTTTCCCCGCTTTATCTAACACTCCTCGACTTCCTCTGCCTTCTTTGTCTTCCTTCCTTTTCTCTCTCTAATGGCTCCCGCCGCTAAGACCGTCTGCGTAATGGACGCTTCCAGCGGCACAGGCTCGGCGCTGGTGGCTGCGCTGTTGCAGAGAGGCTATAACGTTCATGCTTCTGTTCAGAATCACGGTAAGAATTGAATCGAAATGAGTTTTGCTATTGTGATTCTAAATTTCTCGTGAATCTGAATCTGATTTCGGTTTTGATTTTGTCGTAATTGCTGAAATGTGCGTTTGATTTTGTGGCGAGTTTTAGAGGAATTGCAGTGTGTTAAGGGAAATACGAACAAATTGAAGGTTTACCGTTCGGATCCGTTGGATTATCACAGCATTATGAACGCTCTTAAAGGATGCTCCGCTTTGTTCTACTCCTTTCAACCTCCTCCTGATCATTCCACCTACGATGTACCTTTTCTTCTCTCTCTCTCTCTCTCTCTACTTTCTCTCTCTAGAAAGGAATTTTGCTTCCTATTTTAGTATAGGAATTTTGCAGTCACCGATCGTTTTTCCATGCTTCATTTTTGTTCGTTGCTATATTAATCATGATATGAATTAAGCTTAAATCTTATTATATTTTGATATACTTAAAATTTAGTTGATCTTTCAGTTCGTCTAGAGCTTTTGAAACATTGTTAATATTAGTTCAACAGATTTGGAATTTAACCTTTTAATGGAATTTTGTACATGAATTTTTTTGATAACTGAACAAGTGGAAAATTAGTAGTCGGATTAAGATGATTTTCTTTGTCCAAGATCTGTAAAGAAATTAAAAACACTAATATAAATAATTTCAGGTTTAAAGTATTGTTCATATCATCAAAATTATGATTGATTTAATGTGATTTACTTTTATATTTTTATATCGTCAAAATTAGTTTTAAAGGTTAAACAAATGCTTAGAATTGAATTTGAAATTAATAAATACCACTTTTATGACATTTCAAATTACTCTAAATTCAAAATCAATTTATTTATTAAAAGGACAATATGTGATGAATAAAGGCGTGTTGTTTGGGTGGCAGGAATTAATGGTGGAAATTGAAGTAAGAGCAGCTCATAATGTTCTGGAAGCATGTGCCCAAACGGACACCATCGAGAAAGTTATTTTCACCTCCTCCGTTACTGCGGTAATTTGGCGTGACGGCATCAAAACGATGTCGTCCGACGTTGACGAACGCCACTGGAGCGACGTCAATCTCTGCAAGAAGTTCAAGGTAACTTTTTCTTTTTACCCCTAACCCCCTATTTCCCCATTTTTTTTACCATTCTAACTGTTGTGGGGTTTTGAACAGCTGTGGCACGCTCTATCGAAAACCCTAGCGGAGAAAACCGCGTGGGCCCTGGCAATGGATCGTGGGGTGAATATGGTGTCCATAAATGGAGGGCTGGTAATGGGCCACGACTTGACGATTAATAATCCGTATTTGAAAGGAGCGGCTGAGATGTACGAAGATGGGCTGTTGGTGACCGTAGATCTCAAGTTCATAGTTGATGCTCATATATGCGTGCTTGAAGATGTCTCATCCTACGGTCGATATTTATGCTTCAATAATATCATTAATTCTCATGAGGAAGCTCTTACACTCGCCCACATGCTATTACCGCCCTCTTCTGAAGCTTTCTCTCATTCCAGGTTCCAGCTCTCTCCCTTCTCAATTCTGCGGTTTTATATTCAGCCACATCGCCCTTATTAAATTACAAGCTTAGTTCATTATTTCTGAATTTATAGCAATCTTAGTCATAATTTCTGAATTTATATCTATTTGATGAACTTTTGAAATCGTGTTCAACAACTTAATGGGTTTTTTATTTTGTGTTTGAACAATTTGATATTGGAAGATAAAATTATGAACTTTATACCTAATAAATTAATTAGTTTAAAATTTGTAATGTGACATAAAATTCAGTGAAGCAAATTGAAAATTCAAAGCCTTTATTGTAGCTACTATAATAATTGAAGATAGATTATGAAATTTTGCTCTTCATTATATGGTTAAATATTAAGAAATTTTCAGTTTCTTTTGGGAATTCACAACATTTAATTAAATTATTTATTATTGGTGCAGTTTGGAGGAATCTGTTGTATATCAACAAGGGATAAGCAACAAGAA
Source organism: Cucurbita maxima (assembly GCF_002738345.1). Lineage (NCBI taxonomy): Eukaryota > Viridiplantae > Streptophyta > Magnoliopsida > Cucurbitales > Cucurbitaceae > Cucurbita > Cucurbita maxima. The sequence goes on along the minus strand of NW_019272025.1, from coordinate 1,930,686 downwards.
ACTTATCAAATTGATGGTGGATTTTGAAGGTGGGGTTTCATGTTGACCACAAATCCTGCCTGCCCAACAAAATTAATTAAGATTTACCCAATTTTTATTTATAATTTGTGCATTATTATTAGGTTCATTTTGATGTTCTATTATAATATAATTCGGGTCTCTTTTTTTTTTTTTTTTTTTTTTTTTTTTTTTTTTTTTTTTTTTTTTTTTT
>NW_019272025.1:1927184-1930444 GCF_002738345.1 Cucurbita maxima | reverse complement strand
TTTTTTTTTTTTTTTTTTTTTACTATTTTTTTGGAAATGATATCTAAGGACCAATGGTTTTGTTTAGAATATTAGCTTTTGAACATAACTGAAGGCCTGATCTTCTGAAAGTCATTGACAACCTCTTAATTAAAGTCTAGGAAGAAAATCTTCCATTTTTATGTGTCCATCCCAAGTTTATGATGGATAATGGTATCAAATTATCTGCCTTGTATATTCTCTCTTTGTAATTTTCATATATAATGAAACCCTATATTTTATTTATTGATTGTTATTGAATCAACTTGTTTCCACTGCCTTAGGGATATGATTGCAGTTTAATAACGTCTATGTTGATTTGAGAACATGTACCTCGATGTGCTTGTTTGTTTTATGATGTCGTATTCAAAGCAAATCGATCAAATGATTATCTAAAATTATGTAAAAAGTAAAAGATTTGAACGTTTGTAAGGTTGTTTAATGAGAATTCCTATTGCTTATGAACACGCAAGAAATAGAAGAAACTTCACCTTCATCAAACATAGCTTGACTCCTCACGAGGTACGACTGCTCAATTGTACTATCAACCATAGTATAAAAAACACGAGTCTAGAGACAAAGAAGAACATAGGCACGAGACAAAAGGGTTAAAGTACATGAATTTTGATAGAGAACCTACCCCTAACGAGTTGAAGAAAGGTTGTAATTATGCCAAGGCTTTTGGAAAAATTGGTCACTATAAACATAATTAGAACATGTGTTGATTTTTCTAAGTACTTACAAATATTAGAAGTTATTTCAAACCACCGTTTATAAATAAGATTTTAAATATTTAAAATAAAAAAAGAAAATACGTATGCTAAGTATGGAGATCGAAGAAACGCGAAAATGTGTTTAATATAATATATTTATATAGCATAAATATAATTATCTAATTAATATTAAGTTGATTATAAACTCTTATTAATCAATTTATTAATATGTTTTATTATAAAAATTTGTATAATTATTATTTTATAATATCCTATAATTTTAATATAACATATTATGCATATTTAATTTAAATTTTAAAATATTGTTAAGTAGGAGAAATAGAAATAGAATTAGAATCGAAGATGTATATTCTCATTGATATTCATAATACTTAAACGGGATATTGTTGGATCGGTATGGCAACCCTAGAGGGGGGGTGAATAGGGTTTTAACGATAAAAGTGTTTAAACTTGATTAATTTTTCTAATGATAAAACTTTTTACAAATAAGTAGAAGATGATAATTACTAAAACAAAATAATTCAAGTCAAAACAATAATCAAGTAGAACATGCAATAAACATAATAATAATCTTGAAATTAAATAGGAAAGAGTTAGAGAAAATGACACCGTAGTTTTATAGTGGTTCGGTCAAACTCGACCTACTCCACTCCCCAAGCGCCTCTTGGGAATTTGAATAAAGAACTTTTCCGACTCTTTCCACGGATCAGAGCCAAACCGGTACACCGCTCTTTTTACGAGTTCAAGAGCAAACTCAATCCTTTCAACGACGCAGGATCAAACCGATACAAGTATTTGAGTTTGATAATAACACACCACAACTCTCTCAAAGAGTAGATTTACAATTTGGGATACTGACAACTATTTCCTCACAATATAATAATAATCCCTCTCAAGAATAAGATGAAAAGAAATAAACTTGTAAGCTTGGAGAGAGCAATAAACAATGGAGACTTTGAACAAATGAGGATTGAAGAATGTATGTAAGTTGTATCTTTTAAAAATGTGGGGAAGATGAGTTTATATAGAGGAGAAAAGTGGCAAAATGTAGGATTGAATATTGACCATTGGATTGTGTTAGGAATAATGGAAGGTGGAGATTAAAAGTAATTAAGTAAGAAAATTTTCTAAATTCATTTATTTCAAAATTTTAATATAATAGTAATATAATATAATAATAATAAAAAGTTATGTGAGTAACGGTAAAATGTAATTCAAAATTTATTATAAATATAATAATATAATAATAATAAAAATGATGTGAGTAACTACCAAAATTTTAAAATATAATAATATAATAATATAATATAGTAATAATAAAATTCGATGTGAGTAACGGTTATATTCAAATTTATATTTGTAAAAATAATTTTATTTAGAAATGTAATAATAAGAAAAACTCCACCATGTGTTACTCTTCCAATATTATAAATGTCATACTTTGATATATTTTGATTTGTCCATCATTTTGATTTTGTTGCCACATCATCACGTCGGGTATGTTGTCTCGACTCTAATTTCTTCGTTTTAGCTCTGATTTGAGTAATTGAAAAGTTGTTGTAATCGTTATTCCCGACCTTATACTGTGGACAGTTCAAAAAACTGAAAATAGTTAATAATTAAAAGTAGGTTTGTTATCATCAAAACATCAATAATTAATTCATTGAAATTAATTAATGTGAGATCAAGGGCCAATAAGCCAACAATCTCCCCCTTTTTGATGATGACAAATCATTTAAAGAAAAATTCATAAAAACCAATAATACAACATCCATGTAATAATATCACTACATACTAATATATTATCATAAATTTCACTCAAGAGCATATTCTCCCTTATATTAATGCCTCAAGAAATTATGAAACACCAAGTAAATGATTCATAAATTATAAAATAACAAATTTAGAACATATTTTTCTTAATTTTCTCCCCCTTTGTAATCATCAAAATGAACAATTGAAAGAGAATGCATTTAATAATGACATAATGGCTCCCCCTAAAAACATGCATTCAAAAATTATAAAATTCAAGATATATCACAACGAATAATACCAAGCTCAAGCCTATTTTTGCAAAAAATTTCTTCATTCAATGGCTTGGTGAAAATATCGGCCAGTTGATTATTAGAGTTTACAAAATCAAGAATAATATGTCCATTTTGCACATGCTCTCTAATAAAATGATGTCTAATGTCAATATGTTTAGTTCTCGAATGATGAATAGGATTTTTAGTTAAATTAATAGCACTTGTATTATCACAAAATATAGGCACACTATGAAACTTTAATCCAAAATCACAAAGAGTTTGTTTCATCCAAAGAATTTGAGCACAGCAACTAGCAACCGCAATATATTCCGCTTCGGTAGTAGATAAGGCAACCGAATTTTGCTTTTTACTAAACCAAGAAACTAAGGAACTACCAAGAAATTGACAAGTTCCACTAGTACTTTTACGATCAAGTAAGCTTCCGGCAAAATCTGCATCAGAATATCCTACCAATTTAAAT
>NW_019272025.1:1904815-1924651 GCF_002738345.1 Cucurbita maxima | reverse complement strand
CTTTTGATGTAGGTGATGATTTTTCTGATTCGAGGACGAATCCTTTTGAAGAGGGGGATGATGATAAGAATCACGGTGTTCCAACTAGACCTATTACACAACCCAAGGCCAAGAAGATTCAACAAGCATTCATATTTCATCTACAAAATTGGATATGCTAGGTTCAACTACCATTTCATGTGTTACAAGCTGATTCATTTGAGTCTAGACCATTTGGAGATTCAAAAGTAAATATTTGCACGGTTGAAGTAGCGGATGAAGTTGCAAGCATCATTTCATGAGTGGTTAGAAAACTTTATTTATTATTTTAATTTCATAAAGTCTGTAATGCTCAAATTTACTTTGTCTTCTGTGGAGATTTAAAGGGATCGAGATTAAATCACGGTCACTAACTTTTTTTGTGGGGAGACTATAAATACCTATAAATTATTATGCAAAAGGATATTTGTGATCAATGAAATTGATCTCTTAAGTTGAGACGTTTCCCTTATAGAAATCTGAGCATATCTTTGTAGTTTTTAAGTTTCATGCAATTCTTATGATAGATTGCATCTTGAGTTATTAAATCAAAGCCTTGATCAAGTTGGAGTGACTCAATTTAGAAAAAGGTTCCAAATATTGCTTCTCACTCTTCGATCTCATAATCTAATTCTAGCTTATCTTTTTGTTGATCCAAATTTTGTATAAGAAGGTGTTAATTTCTTTAATATAAGAGTTCTTTCTTCTACAAAAGTTTGGCTCGTTGGGCTGAAGATTACGGTTGGTCTATCATTCTTCAACGAGATCTTCTATCCCCATGACTTGCTCTGATGCGGTCGTTCTTCTAACGCCAGTGACATGTCCAGTTGTCGAGATTGGTAATGCGAGTTTGTAACCCATCCATTGAGGTTCTTGGAATGTTTTCGTGAAAGTTTGCAAGAATACTACGACCTCTAGCTTTGCAAAATCTAGCGTTGTTGGCGCTTATCAAAATCGCTGCCAAAATGAAGTTTAACAAGTGATTCTATGGTGTAGTGGTTAGCACTTTCGACTTTGAATCTGACTGACCTGTGTTTAATTTCTGATAGGTAATCCTCCAATTTATACAAATTTGGTCCATAGCCAATTCGGTAGGGTCACTTTTGGATCGATAATCTGGAGAAGGGGTCACTAAGGTTGAGATCATACAAAATGGGTCCATAGCTCAATGTTAGAGCATTTGACTGTAGATCAAGAGGTCACCAATTTGAACCTAGTTAGGCCCTTCTAGCTTGAATAGAAATTTGTTACACTTTTTGTTGGATCGGTATGGCAACCCTAGAGGGGGGGTGAATAGGGTTTTAACGATAAAAGTGTTTAAACTTGATTAATTTTTCTAATGATAAAACTTTTTACAAATAAGTAGAAGATGATAATTACTAAAACAAAATAATTCAAGTCAAAACAATAATCAAGTAGAACATGCAATAAACATAATAATAATCTTGAAATTAAATAGGAAAGAGTTAGAGAAAATGACACCGTAGTTTTATAGTGGTTCGGTCAAACTCGACCTACTCCACTCCCCAAGCGCCTCTTGGGAATTTGAATAAAGAACTTTTCCGACTCTTTCCACGGATCAGAGCCAAACCGGTACACCGCTCTTTTTACGAGTTCAAGAGCAAACTCAATCCTTTCAACGACGCAGGATCAAACCGATACAAGTATTTGAGTTTGATAATAACACACCACAACTCTCTCAAAGAGTAGATTTACAATTTGGGATACTGACAACTATTTCCTCACAATATAATAATAATCTCTCTCAAGAATAAGATGAAAAGAAATAAACTTGTAAGCTTGGAGAGAGCAATAAACAATGGAGACTTTGAACAAATGAGGATTGAAGAATGTATGTAAGTTGTATCTTTTAAAAATGTGGGGAAGATGAGTTTATATAGAGGAGAAAAGTGGCAAAATGTAGGATTGAATATTGACCATTGGATTGTGTTAGGAATAATGGAAGGTGGAGATTAAAAGTAATTAAGTAAGAAAATTTTCTAAATTCATTTATTTCAAAATTTTAATATAATAGTAATATAATATAATAATAATAAAAAGTTATGTGAGTAACGGTAAAATATAATTCAAAATTTATTATAAATATAATAATATAATAATAATAAAAATGATGTGAGTAACTACCAAAATTTTAAAATATAATAATATAATAATATAATATAGTAATAATAAAATTCGATGTGAGTAACGGTTATATTCAAATTTATATTTGTAAAAATAATTTTATTTAGAAATGTAATAATAAGAAAAACTCCACCATGTGTTACTCTTCCAATATTATAAATGTCATACTTTGATATATTTTGATTTGTCCATCATTTTGATTTTGTTGCCACATCATCACGTCGGGTATGTTGTCTCGACTCTAATTTCTTCGTTTTAGCTCTGATTTGAGTAATTGAAAAGTTGTTGTAATCGTTATTCCCGACCTTATACTGTGGACAGTTCAAAAAACTGAAAATAGTTAATAATTAAAAGTAGGTTTGTTATCATCAAAACATCAATAATTAATTCATTGAAATTAATTAATGTGAGATCAAGGGCCAATAAGCCAACAGATATAAATTATCAACTAATACCTACCAATAAAAAAATATAAATTAAATAAATATTAAGAATAAAATAAAATACACTTTAAATTAAATAAAAATATTGAAATATTATATCCGAGTGAATATAAATGTCTTTTTACGGTACCGTGATAAAAATATTTATAAATAAAGTTTGAAATTTTGAGTAATTCAATCGTTTATAATTCTCCCTAAACCCTAGCTCGTTTCACCGTTCCAAAACCCTGTGTTCTCTCTCGTATTGCTCTGCCTCCAATGGCGACTCCTCCCTTCAAGAAGAACTACCGTTGTGTTCCATTCCTTCAACAGTTCTACGAAGGCGGGGCTTTTGTAGTATCATCCGACGCTTCTTTCATCGCCTGTGCTTGTGGCGACTCGATAAAGATCGTCGATGCAGACACTGCGGCCATTCGGTCGACTGTGGAAGGTGGCGAGTCTGAGGTGTTCACTGCTCTGGCATTAAGTCCGAATGATGAATTTCTGTTCTCTGCGGGCCACAGCAGGCAGATTCGAGTATGGGACCTCTCGACTATGAAGTGTGTTCGGTCTTGGAAGGTAAATAAGGGATTGAAGTTCATCTAGTGTTTTTATTTGAGTATCGAGTGATGGTTTAATTAAAAAGCTGTATAGAAAGTTAATATTTTAAAGTATTCTCTCTAATTTGTATACCTAAATTTTCAAAATTTAAAGATTATATTTTGCTATACCTTGTAAATGATAAGGGAATTGTACCTCTATGTACCTGGTTGAACCTCAATTTTCTAGAATTGAGTATGGAGGAAAGTAGGAAGTCTATAATTTTAGGATTACAACTTTTAAGTGGTTCTTGACAGTGGATGTTCGACCTATGGGAATGTTTGACTTCCTTATGAATTAAACATATTCCTTTTTTTTTTCTTTGAAGTGAGAATTATCGAATTAATATGCTGTTTGTCTATCCTGCATTTTTTTCCTTTTATCTTCAATAATGTTTTTGGCATCAAACTGAATGAACATATTGGTAGTAGTGAGGGACTGACGCTTTCCACTTCATTGTTTGTTTCGTTGTTTTGTCCTTTGACTTCAAATAGGGGCATGATGGTCCTGTGATGGGTATGAATTGCCATTTATCTGGGGGATTGTTAGCTACGGCAGGAGCTGATAGGAAAGTCCTTGTTTGGGATGTCGATGGTGGCTTCTGTACTCATTACTTCACTGGTCACAAAGGGGTCGTTTCTAGCATTCTATTTCATCCTGATCCTAACAAACAATTGGTAAGTATCAGAATCAGAAGACTTCTATTTTGACTTTCTGTAATCTGATGCATTGTAAAGGAAATTGTTTAAACATCCTCGCTGCATATCATTGACTATTACAGATGCTACTCGAACAAAGTAGGTTGAAAGGGGAATGGTTTACTCGAATGTTGATTGTGGTTAGATATTGAATTATTAGAAAAGTTATGTGGACCGTAGTCCTTTTCAAGGGTGAGCAAATGACATCTCGTTATTTTAGAGGAATGGATTTATGTGCTACAGATTTTGATGAAATTTATCTTTTATTTAGAGAAGAGTTGCAGATACTAAAGGAGATGCCATCTCATGGTTGTTCCCTTCTTGTGTACAAAGCTGATTCCAACAACTATTACATTTATTCCTCAATTTTATCACTTTTGGTCGACGTTTTCTTTTTCACTATAGGACTCAACAGCCTATTTAGTATTACCTTATTACGTTTTCTAATTTTATGGTTGTGAAATGATATTATGTGATCTATGCCTTCTTTGTTTGTGTCCTCATTCATATAATCCTTTTATATTTGAAAATGCCATAAAAACACTAAAATTATTATCACTTACGAGTTCTGCCTTCAAATTGTTTGAGTTCAGCTTATCAAGAAATAACATGACTGATAGGATGCCTTCTGTTTCCAATTTCTTATTGGTTGTACTTTTTACAATTACTGAGATTGGCCTTTGTATTTTAGCTTTTCTCTGGAAGTGAGGATGGGAGTGTTCGAGTTTGGGATCTTATGTCTAAGAAATGCATTGCTACACTTGGTCACGAGTCAACTGTGACATCATTTGCTATATCTGAAGATGGTTGGACCTTACTAAGTGCTGGAAGAGATAAGGCAAGGCTTTATTTCTTCTCTCATCCTTCCCTTCCCCGTTTCAATGATTATTTTATTATATTTCAAAATTTGTGTCTTCCCTTGAAGTACCATTTACTGTGCTGATCAGCCACATATATATGTTTCTTGTTATTTTTCTCCGTCAAGTTGAATTATGTGTGGTTGCTTTTTTGTTTTAATTTTATTGATTTTGCAACCTGCACTCTATAATTCTACTTTGTATAACCGAAGCTGCCACAATCCATTGTAAGTTGATTGGCTTGAAAAGTTTCTACTATTGCTGTGTAAACAGATATTTATTCAAATGTTGATATGCTATTGTATGGCTGAACAATTGTTGTTATTTTTGATTTGCCAAATCATAGACTAGAAATTTGGACATGTAAGCATAAATCTCTGTCAGATGATGAACAGCCTATGGGCAGGAGTAAATTAGATCTTGCATTTACTAGCTTACCTTTTATTGAACAAGAGTTGCTATATTGGTGGTCAATCAATTATCTATAATCGTAGGGATTGACCTTCTTAAGTTGACATCTTACTAGTGCAATTCCATTGGGTTCGTGGGTTATTTGAAGGAAACTAAATGCTTTTACAGAGAAATTTGTCTGGCAACCTAGTGGTAGACTTGGATGAATAGAAGCAGTAGAATTTAGAGGATGTGGATAGGAGTTTCAGGGATAGCCCATGACTTTCAATGTATCAACTTTTCATTGATGAATGAGGAGTCCACCACCCATAGTTGGCCTCACACTCATCAAGGTCAATGAAAAAAGTGAAGTAGATGATACAAACTATGGTAGCATGTAATATCCTATGAGATTCCTTAACAACTATATATGGTAGAGTTAGGTGGTTGCCTTGTAAAATTAGTTGAGATACACGTAAGATGGACCAAACACTCTTCCAACATAAAATTAAAAAATGAGAGTACAAAAAGGAGGTTTATACTCGTCAGTCCTAGCTATGGCTAGTTTTTAGTTTTAGATAATTACAGCAGGTGTTTAGTACAAAGTTTTTGTATTTGTCTGTTCTGGCTCTGGTTAAATTAATAGTTACGAATGTATGAATTGCTAATTTGGAATTTTCCTGAGATGCTTCCTTACTAAGTGGTAGTTATATACTAATATATTGCTTGTGGTCTTGCAAAATTCCTTGAAACGAGCTGACAAGCAATAACATCATGATTTCAGGTTGTGAATGTGTGGAACCTGCGTAATTATTCCTGCAAGAAGACTGTCCTAACCTATGAAGTCCTTGAAGCTGTTCTTGTTATTAAATCTGGATCAGATTTTGCTTCATGTGTTGGTTCTTCAAGTCAAAAAAGAAAGGAAACTAGCGTGTCCTCTGAAATCTACTTTATTACAGTTGGAGAACGTGGGGTTGTACGTCTATGGAGTTCTGAGAGGTATAGTTTCAAATATCATATAATTGCTCTTCAACGCTTTGATTGTTTGTTTGTTATTTCATTTTACCATATGTATGAAGAAACACTTGTATTGACAAGAAGAGAGTACAGGTTGGGGTGTAATGTCTTAATATAATAAATGTTAGTCAAAAGGATAATAGTGAGTTGTGCGTTTACTTCTTAAGTTGTTTTTTTTTCATAAAACTTATTCTGTATGTGTTTTTACAATCATTTGAAATGTTGTACTATTGCTTGCATGCCACATGATATCGCCTAGTATGCATATGGATGGTAAATTTTTTTTGACACTTTTCCCCCTGTATTATGAATGTTTTTACATCAAAAACTACATTTTCAGTGCAGTTTGCTTGTTTGAGCAAAAGTCCTCAGATGTTTCTACCAAGATGGATGAACAGAACATGGGCTTCACTGCTGCTGTCTTGTTGCCTTCAGATCGAGGATTGCTTTGTGTGACAGCTGATCAGCAGTTTATTTTTTATTCTCCAGTGAAAACCTTGGGAGGGGAAATAAGTTTGACTACAAGCAAAAGGCTGATAGGTTATAATGAAGAGATCGTGGACATGAAGTTTTTGGGCGATGATGAACAATTTCTTGCAGTTGCTACCAATGTTGAACATGTAAATTACTCTTCCTTCCTAATTAAGATCTTTCGTTTGCTAACTTAATTGATCCTGTGAATCTCAAATTTTAATATGTTATGGAGGGGCCTGACTAAGCAATATCCATATGGCAGTTTGTGGAAACTAGGTGAGCCATCTTTAACGGGTGCTCACCTGATGACTTATTTATGGACAAATGTCCGGAACTAGGCTTGTATGTGATAGATTTTCCCATTTCTGTTTGATGACAGTACTGTTTCTATAGCTATCCTGGCTGCCCTGCATCATAGATAATCTATTTTCACTACCATTGCATTTAGATATGATGGACTACTTATTCTCTTCGATTAAATTGACATCTATATGGACATCTTGATCGTTAAATGAATAAAATCTGGATGTTTACAGATCAGAGTTTATGATGTTGCTTCCATGTCATGCTCATTCATATTGGCTGGTCATACGGATATAGTTCTTTGTCTTGACTCCTGTGTATCAAGCTCGGGAACTACACTTATTGTCACTGGAAGTAAAGACAACAATGTAAGTTGTCAATTCCCTGTTTCAGATGAACTTGCTTATCTTTCTTTTCTCTTCATGTAAGATTTTTCTTACTTTTTTTTATTATATATATATATATATATATATAGACACACACACACACACACATTTTTATGCTCATTCCTCTTTATTCTTGCTGTGATTAACTAGTCCTGAATCTGAATTTGACCTATGAGTACGATGTATTGGCACATTATATTAGTTGGTCAAACACTTTCTATTTTATGATTGGTTAACTTCAAGAAATGTATACTTCCATCTCATGTGTTTTTCTGTATAGGTTAGGTTGTGGGAAGCAGAAAGCAAAACATGCATTGGTGTTGGTGTAGGTCACATGGGAGCAGTTGGAGCTGTTGCTTTTTCAAAGAAGAGACGGGACTTCTTTGTTAGTGGCAGTAGGTAGGTGGATTTTATTGGATGCCTCTTTCATTTTCATTTAAACTGTGTTCTGTAGATGGAGGCATTGACTAGCAATTTTTAATTATAATGTTCATTTGGAGAGAGATTTCTCAAACGGATGACATGATGATCAATTCGTGTGGTTTTTTGTGCCCCCAAGGGGTGGCTTTGTTGGGTAAGGCCTATGATATCTAGAGGTTGTGTGTTTGAATCTTTGGGTTAGCTTAATAAGAAAAACTTTGATGTCTCTAAAATCTGGGCCATGGAACTTGTGTGGACTTTTAAAAAAGGATTTTCTTAGCATATAAACTAAGAAGGTTGTAGGATTATCATGAGAAGCTAAAAGGCATGGTAGACGGATACTATAAGACATGGCACTGTGACATGTTAGTTTTTAAAATAGGACATGAATGTGGCTAGGCTTGTACACAAGTTGGGTTGAGTTGGATTAGGGGTATTTTTTGGACAGCGTGGATACAGTGTCATGGTTTTGCAGGATCTCGATCTGATGTATTTATCGCCCTCCATGAAATCTCCTCTCTAAATAAACTTGTTAGTCAGTACTTTGTGCCCATCAATTTTTTTCCACTTTTTTTGTTTTCCTTTTTTTTTTGCGCAAAATGCATATACCCATTGTAATTTTTGTTTAAATGTTTTTAGGTTACTTGCTGACAGATTAATTTACATCATTGTCTTGTTTAGTGATCGTACTCTTAAGGTGTGGAGTTTTGATGGTCTTTCAGAGGATGCAAACAAACCTATTAATTTGAAAGCTAAAGCCATTGTAGCTGCCCATGACAAGGATATCAATTCCATAGCAGTTGCACCAAATGACAGTTTAGTTTGCAGTGGTTCTCAGGTTAGTAATTTGTAATTATTATTTCAGCTCACTTCCAAATAAGTTCTGTCCTGCCACCGGCAGTCTTATATCGCAATACTTGACCCTTCCTGAAATAAGCATTCTTGATTTCAACTCAGAGTGGAGAGTGATGAGAGAGTTCAGAATTATTAACACTCCGCTAGAGATTTTGAACAGCTTTGAGAGTGCTAAATATTTGGCTTCTAGTTGGGGCACATCATCAACATTGTTTTGCAACTAAATTCTCCTTTTAATTAAACTTGAGCCATCTTTTGTACGTGGGGGTGGTTTTTCTCCTCTCGTATTTTCCAACCAATAAAATGTGTTTTCCCATTAAAAAAAGAAGACTTCACAATGAAAAAGTGATTACTGATGTTTTATTCTCTTATTATTATTGATTTCCTCATAAATAAAAAGTTTTAGTTGGATTAGACTGGATTCTTGTAATTCAATGACATGAGTGCTTTTTCTTGGTCTTGATGGTTTTAATATATTATGCCAACTCGAGCACATATAAAACATTTATCCTCAACCCAAAGATGAGGTATTTAATTTCTACCCCCATATGTGAAAACAAAATCTTATATTACTAAACTGTATGGTCTCTATTTTAGAATTTAGATTGATTCGTTTTCGTTCACAGAATTTATTTTGTCTATTAATAATTATCTATTCCTTATTAAAATCTTTTAGACAAGATGATGAGCATTGTTAATTCGAAGGAAACTGATTTTTCTGTCAGTGAAGAATTAAAGCAATACTTAATATTACACTAGCACAATCAAACGGAATTATAATCGAAAAAGGGCCATTTAAAATTCAATTCTGACCTTCAACTTGTCCTTCTAGTAGTGGATTTGAGCTTCTTTTGGTGGTTTGATTACTAAGTTAATTTCAGAGCCTTCTTGAGGGATTTTGGAAAAGCCTTCATTTTGTGTACTTGAGTGTTTAGTAAGCTAGGTGCACAATGGACAACTTAGTTGGCTCTTGACTGTCAAAAATATAGGCTCTTTCAACTTTTCCATGAGAGCTTGTGTTCTAAATTTCATTTTGTCAATTTATGTTGATTTCTTGTCACTTTCTGCTGAAGAATTCTGCCTTAGTTCGTTATGCATCTTTTAATTTTTCATTGGTAGGACCGAACGGCTTGTGTTTGGAGGCTTCCTGATCTGGTATCTGTAGTTGTGCTTAGAGGACATAAAAGGGGGATTTGGTCTGTAGAGTTTTCTCCCGTTGATCAATGTGTGGTCACTGCTTCGGGTGATAAAACGATTAAGATATGGGCAATATCAGATGGTTCCTGCTTGAAAACTTTTGAAGGTCATATGTCAAGCGTGTTGAGGGCTTCTTTTCTTACTCGTGGCACCCAACTTGTATCTTGCGGTATTGATTCCCACCACTATTGAGTTTGGCAGTTATCACAAGTGTACTAAGTTAGATTTGACACAACAAAGTAATCGTCTTTTGCAGGTGCTGATGGATCAGTTATGCTATGGACAGTAAAAACAGAAGAGCGGATTGCCGTCTATGATCAGCATGAAGACAAGGCGAGCAATTGACTATAACCTTAAAACCTAGTTCAATTTTTGCTAACTTACCCACCAATTTTAACCAAAAAAAAAAAAAAAAAAGGTTTAAAAATCTCATTAACTCATTAAGTTCAGTAAAATAAAGTTTTGCACAAATTAACCATTTAATAACTTTGCCAAAATTAATAAATTTCAACAAATAAACTTTTTAGCCCTAATCCTATTTTTCTTTTAAATTTTATCAATTTCATATCATACCCATGTTTTTTATCAATTAAACGCAAAAGTGGACCTTTTTTAAAAATGATATTGACGCAAGAACTTATTGGAGGAGTACTTTTTAAGGTTTATGTTTAAGATTGCAACCTTTATCTCTCTGTTTCCTGCCAATGAATGAAAATAATGTAGTTTCAATTTAATTGTCACTTATCTAAAGCAAATAAGATGAAGAAACTTGTTACTGACGACATTTTAGTGTGCAGATATGGGCATTAGCTGTGGGAAAGAAGACAGAAATGCTTGCTACAGGTGGTAGCGATGCTGCTGTCAATCTCTGGTATGATTCAACAGCACTTGATAAAGAGGAAGCTTTTCGAAAAGAGGTTAGATGGATATCTTATTATCTATTCAGTTCTGCATTTTTGTTTAGGATCTTTAATGGATGCTAAATTATTAGAAATTAAAGATTTAAGATGGTTTAATCTTTTGACAAATGGAACCTTTTTGCAAGTCTATGGTGCTCTATAAATTTTTTTTAAATTGTTATTTTTAATCTATGGAACCTCAAAATTGAGAAATAATTTTCTTTTCTTGTTCGAATTGAATTTGATCTGTGGGTTCTAACATCTAGAGGATTTATCATGGTTAAATTGGTTATCCCTGATCTGTGGGTAGAGTGCTTGAGGTTTGAAAGGAGGTTAGAAGTAGCTGACATTCCGAGAGAACTTTGAGCATGTGGACATATCGTTGAGTGATAGTGGCCGTGAGCCTTTGGCATTATGCTGTGAGAGGCTTTATTAATTTTCCAAATCTGTGATTTATTGCACCTAGGAAGGTGACTATTGAGCTATTGGGACCATCTAAGAGAGTTATGTCCCGCTCAAGTGGGTGAAGGTTGGGTCGATTATCACATCCATTCATGGTGAATGGTTACTTTTAATATATTGGCCTATTATGGAAAGCTGACATTCATTGATTTATTGAGAAGGTCAGATACAAAAATCTGTAATTCTCCGTTGGAGTTTACAGAAAACCATCCAAACTTGAGATAATTATAGCCACATTATTAGCTTTTTGGATTAAGGAAAAAGTCTGATTATGGTTTCCAAAAGTTTTTTAAAATTGTTTTTATTATAATTTGTAGATAATGAATTAAAAGCCGAAGCACAAGTGTTCTTGTTAAATCCTTTGTCCGTTGAACTAATGACAGATAAGTCTTGGGCTTGCACATTAAATTAAGAGCTTGAAAGAATCCTAAGCTTCTTATCTTAAGCCTTTGTATGCATACATTGATAATGCAGGAAGAAGGTGTTTTGAAAGGCCAGGAACTGGAAAATGCTGTTTCTGATGCTGACTATGCGAAAGCGATTCAAATTGCCTTTGATCTTCGTAGGCCACATAGGCTCTTTGAACTGTTTTCTGAACTTTGCAGGTTAGCAGTATTTTACATTTTGTTTTATGCGTTTACCTCATTGGTATGTACTTAGTTTTGTTCTTTCCACAGCAAGAACGACTATGATAATCATGTTGGAAAGACCCTCGGTGCTCTTGGAAAGGAAGACTTCCGTCTATTGTTTGAATATCTTAGAGAATGGAATACGAAGCCTAAACTTTGCCATGTTGCACAATTTGTGCTTTTCAGAGCTTTCAGCATCCTTCCCCCAACAGAGATCACTGAGGTGTGTTTTCTACTGTCTTTTCAAGTTTAACATGGAAGACATCTAAGATAGATATTTTAATGTATCCTATCTGGCAAATGACTTTCCTTTTAGTATGAAGCCTATGAAATCTAAAAACTAAAAACTAAAATTAGTTTTTTGATTTCCTTTCCTAGACCCATAGTTTGGCTAGTATTCAGAATGTTTCTTTTGAAAATAGCTTGGAAATGAACAAAAAACGTGTTGGTAGATGGCCATTGTAGTTGCATTCGTTATGGAATACAATCGAGTTCAGTTACAAGAGTTCAGAATTATAAGTGTGTTAGGAAGTAGTTTTAAATGGGACCCTTCTCTCTTGGATTAGAAACTTTAATCAAAGGAACGAAAATGTATGGTCAGGAAGCATAAGAAATTTCCATCAAAAGCAAAAATGAGTTCACGGGAATGCGTTGTTCCAGTATGCATTATGCCAGGCCATTTTCTTTAAGCTCGCTCTCTCTGTATACGAGCATGCACGCATAATGGACTAAGAAGATTTAACTACATCTTGATTATTTTTCCCGTTTGTGTTTTAATTAGCTGACTTTTGGTGCTTGAAATTGGTCATCTATCATTCAGGATCTTGTAGTTTGTATTTGAATGTAGATGTTCCTAGAATACTTATATCTATTATTATTTCAGATCAAAGGTATTGGGGAACTCCTTGAAGGTTTAATCCCGTACTCCCAGAGGCATTTCAGCAGGATAGACAGGCTTGTAAGAAGCTCATTTTTGTTGGACTACACACTGACTGGAATGTCAGTGATTCAACCAGAGACTGATACCAAAATCTCTAGCGACGAGCCCCTGGTTGACACTGATATGAAGACTAGAACAGCAGATGTAGTACTTCCAAACGAATATACCGATGAGCAGAACGAGACTCATGACGAGCCAGAAGATAAGGCTCTCTCCAAGAAACGGAAATCTAAAAAGTCGAAAAGTAGCGCAAAAAAGAAAGCTAAGGGTGTGGCCTACACTGAAGTTGCAGCAGTACCGTTGGCAGTGTAAAACAAGTCAGGTTGGTCGTAGTTCATAGCCATTAGTTTCCTCAAACAAGAGGTGGTATCCGCTCGGTTTCTCTCCTTGCATTAGTTTGGCCCACACACTGAGTAGCGGGAAGAAGTTGTGAGAAGCCGAATCTGTATCAAAGAAATGACGAATTCACAAACAAACCACAACATCATCCCGCTCTCCCAAGCCTTGTCTTCACCATGGTGGCGGCCATACAGCTTGGGCTTCAATTTTGGTAACAAAAATTTGCTCATTATTTAGTGTTAAGCTTATGAACAAACCATCACAAGCATTAGTAATGATTGAAACCTGAGTTATTTAGTTATTTTTTCATACGTCTTAATGATATTTTCCAATTCTGGAAGTTGTTGCATATATATATATACTGTTTTTTGGGCATGTTCTTCAGAGACTGTAAATTTGTGAGTATGCTTCATGGAGCTGTTAAGTTATGCATATAACCATAGCCCTATGGTTAGCCCCTACCCGAGAAGGAAAAAGAGAATCAAAATCTTATTTTGCCTTCAAATCGTCATGAAATTTAATCTTAGGGTTCTTGGTTTTGAATTGATAACTATTGGTTGTAACTTTAATATTTTTTTATAAGTTGATATCTGGGCTTTGATTTTCATTATTACTTTAATAAGTTGAAAATATCATATTTATTAGTTATTGGTGTTGTACAAAAATTATTTTTCCTTGTAACACAGAAAAATAAGATTGGAAATGTGAGATATTCGGAGGCAAAACTCGAAAGGAAAATTTCAAAGAGGATAATATTTGCTCGTGGTATGGGAAAATTTAGAAAAATAAAATTATTTGAAATTTTATTGGTATGTGTTAATACAGTAAAAATAAATTATTTCAATAAATAGAAAATTTCAATCTTATGAAAAATGAGTTACACGTAATAAAAGGATAAAATAGCATGTTTTATTTTTGTTGAAAGAAAAATAATAAAGAAAAGATTATAATATAAAACAACTAACGGAAAAAGTATCAATAAAACGCGTAAAATAGGGAATGAAAATTGGAATTTAGAAGAAAAAAAAAGAATAATTCTCAAATTCAGGATAAGTCCCATTCATTTTTATTTTGATAATAGCTGATTTTTTTTCATAAATATTAAAATATTCACAAAATATAATATTTATAATTTTTAATATAATTTCAAATTTTGATGCTTTATTAAAAAACATTTTCATAAAATAAAATTCTTCTAATTTAGATCCTAACTTGATCTTTAAATTTTTTTATAATACAAAATCCTAATTTTTCCCGACCTCTTATAATATATACACACACATACGCACGTACTTTTATAGAAAACTTATTCTAAGATTTATGACCTGTTTTAGAGTGATTTGAAAATTATAAAAATTAATTTTGATGGTATAATATCAATTATAAATTACAAATTTAAACATAATTGAGACCTTATATTAAGAATAATGAACCAAGTAACCTTTTATTCATGTGTACAATAAAGTCGTAATATTTTTACAAAAAAAAAAATAACAACTTTATATTAAAAAAACATAGAATCAATCTCTCTTGCTTTATTCCAAATCCACCAAATGATCTTTGTTTAAACCACTCAACCAATTATTTATTTGTTAGTGTTTATTTTCTCTTGTTCTTTTGTGGTTGTGCATGTTAAAGATTGGTTCTTTGAGAAAAAAAAAAAAAAATTGTATAATAATTAATTTTTGTTCTTATTTTATACCAAAGCAAAAGATAAAGGAAATAAAAGTTTAAAAAATATATAAAAAAGAAATAAATTGGCAAATAATTAAAAGTCTTTAATTGCTGGCTACCATTTTAAATTCTCCCCGAATATTTACTTTAACTTTCCATTTATTTTGTAGAGTAAAATAATTTAGGTGTGAACTTGGTATCCTTATGATTAAAGTTAGGTTATGAATTGATTTAAATTGGGTTCGATTCAAATCAAATGAAAACTTTGTCGGTTGAATTGGTTCATAAATTCTCCTAAAATTAGATTGGGTCGAACCTTGTTTATTTAAAATTATACATTTTTCTTATAATACAATTTTATATATATGTTTTACCACTTAACATTTTATATTTATAAAAAATTAAAAATTCTACTCAAATTTTAAATGACATAAAAAGAGAGTAATAAATATAATAATTATAATTCAATTTATCGTAATTAAAATTGAAAATTATAATGAAATATATATTTTTTAAGAGAATAAAAAAAATAGAATTTTGATATATAAATGGAATTGATTGTGTTCATAGTTTCACACAAAAGGGAATATTTTAGGGTTAAATGGTCAAAATAATTGAAATTCTATTGGTCCTTTCAATAACATTACATAATAGTCGATATCTGATTAATGTAGTTCAACGACCTAAGGTATATGTTTTTAGCTAAAAGTAAGCTTTCATTTTTCAGTTTTTATTATACAATTATTTTGATTTTTTTTCATGAGGGTGTTGTACCCTTTTGATATTAAGTTGTGTTCGTGATTGATAGCATCTTCAGTATTTGGAGTATTCACGAGCAAAGAGGTTGATGGTTGATTCACGTGGAACGACCCCATTTTGTGTACTAGTCCATAGAGTATAAATGACTGCATCTAATCGATTATTGATGTTTCGTTTTATTGGTATCTTGTTTTAAACTCAATGTAACACAGATTCATGATCACGTGGGGATGAGAGCTATTGTTCGATACTCCAAGAGTTTCAAGATTCTGGTTGTCGATGGCGTCGAAAAGATCATTCAGTCCAATAGAATTAGATGAAGCCCCCCACTTTTGATTTCCATTTCGAATTTATTGACTTTTATTTTATTTATTTCTTCCTTTTTTTTAGTGTAAAAATAATTTTAATAATAAATAAACCTTATATTAATATTATGAGAATCTGATCCCTCAATTTTATAATATTTTCCGACTGCATCCCCAAAGTTGTATAAATTACACACGAACTCAGATCATTTTCTCACCGGAGTTTTTCATTTTCTCATCGGAGTTTTTCACTTTCTCGGATTCCAAACAGAACTCTGCACCAGAAGCCATGGCTTCTTCTTCTTCTTCTTCGTCGAATCGCCTTCGAGTAGGCTACGCTTTTCCTCCTAATAAAGAGCGCAATGTGATTCGCCCTTCTCTCGTTGATTACGCCAAGCTCCATGGTGTCGACCTGGTCCGTATCGACATCCAAACGCCGCTCCTCCACCAAGGTCCATTTCATTGCATTATTCACAAACTCTATGACGATGCTTGGGCGGAGCATCTGCAGGACTTCGCCTCGAAGAATCCGGACGTCGTCGTCGTGGATCGTCCGGACCTAATCGCTCAACTCTACGACAGAGTCTCCATGCTTGATGTGGTGAGCCAAGTGAAGGTTTCGGACAGCGGCGTGAGGATCGAGGTGCCGAAACAGATCGTTCTGAAACAGGAGGATGGAGAAATCGATTCCATTAGGGATTTGGATGTGAAATTTCCAGTGATTGCGAAACCGTTGGCGTCGGATGGAAGTGCGAAATCGCATGAAATGTCTCTGGTTTTCAATCGACGTGGATTAAAGGATTTGGAAACGCCCGTGCTTCTACAGGAGTTTGTGAACCACGGCGGAGTAATGTTCAAAGTATACGTCGCTGGAGAGGAATCCGTGTGCGTGAAACGGAAATCGCTGCCGGATGTGACAGAGACAGAGGAGGAACTAGAGAAGAAACCAGACGGCGCGATGAAATTTTCGCAAATATCTAGGGCAGAGGAGAAGAGCGAAAAATGTGACGGCGCTGAGAAGAAGGCGGCGGCGGAGAAGGAAGAAGAGATCGAAATGCCGCCGGAGAAGATAGTTAGGGAGGTATCGAATGGGCTGAAGGAAGCGATGGGGATTAGGCTGTTCAATTTCGACATGATTAGGGACGGGAATGGTACATACTATGTGATAGACATAAATTACTTACCAGGATTTGCAGTACTGCCGGAGTACGAGCAATTTCTGACGAAGTTCTTCAAGGAAGTTGCGGAGAAGAAGAAGAAGAAGGTGGAAGAGGATGATTCCGCCATTGAAGACGGTAAAGCAAAACCGCGGTGCTGCTGTTTCCAATGAACGTGAAAGTCGTTACCATATTCGAGGGGCATTAAATACACTTTTTTTTTTTATTTAAATTTATTTTTCTGTTTGTTCGTTTAAAAATATTTGAGTCCACGTTTGTTGAAGTTAAAATGTAATGTTTGTAATTTAACGAGTAATAATTTACTTTCTATTTTAAATTTGTGGCCATAAATGGACATTTTACTTTAGCTCGGTACAAACGAGATTTGCCTCGGTTCCAATTAGATGTTTCAAATGCCTTCGTGAACGGGTACCTATAAGAAAAAGTTTACGTGAGTTTCTCATTATAAACATTATTATTACTCTTACTCCCGTCGGGATAAATTTGACCCCTTCCCCTGTTCCCGCATATGTATATGGGATATTTTAAGAAGTGAACATCTTTCTTAGTCGCAGAGTCGGGGGAAAGAATAGAAAAGGTGATTTCACTTTAAGACAGATTGCCCATCTTTTCTTTAATCTCAGGAGAAATACGATCGGGGGGGGGGGCTAATTCAANTGACCCCTTCCCCTGTTCCCGCCTACGTATATGGGATATTTTAAGAAGTGAACATCTTTCTTAGTCGCAGGGTCCGGGGAAAGAATAGGAAAGGTGATTTCACTATATTTCTGACCAGGAACGGGCCCTATCACAAGAATATTTTTTTTAGTGGGACGATAGCTCTGAAAAGACAGATTGCCCATCTTTTCTTTAATCTCGGGAGAAATAGGGGGGGGGGGGGCTAATTCAAACCCTTCGGGTAAAATAAGAACAATCCCCACATTCAAACTGCCCCTTTTCCCATTCGCAAGAACTTGTTTCAGTTGCATATCATAAGGAATTCGAACAACTGCTTCAAATACAGTATCAAGAAGTACCGCTTGTGGAATCTCGATATCCACAGGCTTATTAGCTAAATGGCAGTTGGTGCAGACAATACGGCCGGTTGCTTCTCGTGGATTTTCA
Organism: Cucurbita maxima; assembly: GCF_002738345.1. Taxonomy (NCBI): domain Eukaryota; kingdom Viridiplantae; phylum Streptophyta; class Magnoliopsida; order Cucurbitales; family Cucurbitaceae; genus Cucurbita; species Cucurbita maxima. The sequence continues at coordinate 1,906,580 of NW_019272025.1, read as the reverse complement.
TAACCCTACTATGCAAAAATGGGATATGCATTTGAAACGGGTGCCCAAGTTATTACATATATCATGGAGAATAAGAAAGGCTAATAGTAGTGGAAGCCAAACAATGGGGCCAATAATCTGTCATCGATTCGAACAACCAGATACGATTTTGCTTTCACTTCATACTATCGAGATTCTTGCTCGACTTTCTTTTGGCTTAAGAAGGCAGTGGTGAGAATGAGAATCACTTTGAAACTCATTGATAATGTAAGGGTCTAAAAGCTCTCCATCGTGTTGCGGATCCTTCAGCCATGAGAGAGCCTTTTGGCCGCCGTGAGAAGCTTAGCTTGCTTTATTAGCCACGTGATGATTTGATGTTCGTGATAGGCATAGAAGCTATTCAAAGTGGTTGGGAGGGTGTGAAAACCTCTCCTTAGTAGACACATTTTAAAACCGTGAGGTTGACGACCATACGTAACGAGCTAAAGCAAACAATATCTGCTAGTGGTGAGCTTGAGCTGTTACACGATCTTCTCCCATCTAAACCATGTGGCCGTTACACGATGTCTCCCATCTAAACCATGTGCACGCGAGTGGTCTGCCCCTTTAAAATATTTTTATTTTGTCTTATTTTATTGCCTCATGAATGCCATTTGCAAACGGTGTTCTAGTTCTTTTATACCGATTTTGCACCCTAATTTCATTTTTGACTCTGGGAGTCGGACAACCATATCTTGGCAACCCGAGTAGTATTTTAGTTATTTTTCACTTTTGGAGTATCTTGAAATTCATTCTCTATATGATATTGAAATTATTTACTTCGGCTCCTTGTCTTTACTTGGGTCTCTTAATCTTTTCATTTAGGGACGTTTTAAACTTTCTTGAGTCACCTTAACCTTAGAGTATTACATAAATAGTATCGTGTTTGAATGTACTTTTTAATTTATTGTATTCCACGCTTATAAAAAAAATCTTGTTTCTTAAACGAATGATGAACGCGTCAATAATCTCTTTAAGTATCTTATCGTGATTATTCTTGAATCATTATGGATTAAATGATACAGTCGCACCATTTACGCTCTAAATAATCACACCCTTATTGTCCCAAATGGTCTTAGTTGGTCATATGGTCTAAGGCTCTACATATCAAAATGTCTTTGGTTGATGTAACAGTTAAATCTCACTATTAGTAGATATTGTCCTCTTTAAGTTTTTTCTTTTGGGCTTGATCTCGTTTTTAAAACCGACGGTTAGGGAGAGGTTTTTACACCCTTATAAAAAATGTTTCGTTCCCATCTCCAACTAATGTGTGATCTCACAATTGACCTCGGTTATGATTTGACATATTAGCTTAAGGGCTCATCCAAAATAGCATTTGGTCGACCTCATAGAACTCGGCTGTATAACATCTTACCGAATCTTTATGAAATCGTCTCCTATTCGTTGTGCCAACTTCAATGAATAGATATACGTCTAGCTCATTAGACCTTGGACTTTATGGGAAGCTTTTTAAACTTTTCATTCTAGTGTACAAGTGCAAAAAGTTAGCATATTCAACTAAATTAATAAAAATATCATTAAATAATTTTTCATTTTAAAAGTTTTAATGATATATTTTAACATATAGTTAAAATTTTATTTTAAGAATATTTTTAAAAATTATTCGAAAAATAATTTTGAATTTTCTTCATTAATATTCTTAATTTTTTTTTTAAAAAAAATTTAAAAAATGCCTTTAAACTTAACAAAAAAAAAAAAAAAAAAAAAAAAAAAAAAAAAAAAAAAA